>NC_056730.1:323134578-323404578 GCF_019279795.1 Protopterus annectens | reverse complement strand
AAATGAGACTTCTCATAATTTATTGTGATTCCCAGATGAGAACAAGTTTGGAGAACCTGATCTCTTGCTTCAATACCTGATGCCTGGTCAGGGTGGTAATGAGCCAGTCGTTTAAGTATGGAAACACCCAGAAACCTTACAGTCTCAATTGAACTGCCACTACTGCCATGCATTTGGTGAACATCCTGGGGGTTGTTGTGAGACCAAAAGGCAGAACTCTGAACTGGTAACAACTGGCTCCCAGCCAGAAGCGCAAGTACCTTCTGGACTGCCTGTTCACCTTTATATGATAGTATGCATCCTGAAGGTCTAATGAGCACATCCAATTGTCCTTTCCCAGAAATGGGAGTATGGACTAAATCCATAACCATCCAAAAATTGGTGTGTCAAATTGATTTGTTCAATACGTTGAGATCCAAGACTGGTCTCCAGTCGCCTACTTTCTATGGCACTAAAAAGAATCTTGAGTAAGTTCCAGATTCTATCTGGTCTGGTGCGACATCTTGGATGACTCTTTTTCTAGCAGCTCTTGTATCTGAAATGTTGCTTGTTCCTTCTGACTAGGTGGAACATCTGGGAATTTCCTTGAGATAGGAAGTGAAAGGGAATTGTATAGCCTCTGGAAATGATCCTCTCCACCCAAATATCGGTTATTTCTAGCCAGGCTCTCTCATGCAGGGACAAACGATTCCTGACGGTCTCCAGGGGACAACTGGGCCTCCTTTCAGGAACACTGGAAGGGCCTACTGAAAAAGGAATCTCTAGACCTTTGGTTCTGTGGGCCACCTCTGCCACGAGGGTGGTGTCTGCTGCTTTGGGGAAAATCATACACTTGTGTCCTGGAAAGGACCCTAGGACTTTTTGAACCACATTTTCCTCGCACCTCGATTCCTGGGAAGGATCTTTGAGGTGCAGAAAAACATAAACCCACTGCAGACAGGGTCTTTTCATCCTTTTCACACCTGGAAAAAGTGTCCCTTAACTGTGAGGCCAAACAAAGACGTTCTGTCAAAGGGAGCACTGACGGACAAAGACTTGAAAGGATCTGCAAAATCACAGAAGCGCATTCAGGAGTGTCTCATTATGGAAACGCAGGAACCCATTGCCCTTGAGGTTCTTTCGGCTGCATATGAGCCTAACCTCATGGAGGAATTGGAAACTGCCTGCAGGGTAGTCAACTGAGAAGTGACGGATGCCTGTACCTCATCAGAAATAGCTCCTGAAAGAGTAGGAGAGAGTTCCTTAATCAGGTCTCTCTGCACCCTGGTAAAACATCCCAAATAATTCAGAGACCTCAATGCAAAGGTCGCTGAAGCATAGACATGCATCCCAAATCTGGCCATCGTTTGAGACTGCTTGTTCGGTGGATGGACAATGGAACTCTCATCGGATAGATTCTTCTTAGTGACCACCACCACGACCATGGCATCCAGAGGTACAACTTTTGTCCAAAATCGTCTATCTTCAGGGGCTGTCAAAATTTTGTCTGGCCTCCGAGGGATTGGCTCAATGGTGTCCAGGGCTTTCCAAGCCCACTAAGACAGCAAATCTATAAGGTCATCAGCGGGCAAAGTCACCCAGGAAGTAGACGGGCCAGTACCGAACACCTCACGGAACACAGATTCCTCAGATGAAGGGTTGCTGGCCTTCGAGCCACCTCTCAGTTTCAGGATTTCAAGGATGTCTTCAAACTGAACATCAGGATGTGACCGCAGGGACCCTTCACCTTCCTCAAACTCTGTATCCTCTGTGACTAACTCCTCGGGGGATTCCAAGTGTTTCCTTTAGCACATTTTCTTCTTAGGGACCTTGTCAATGGGATGCTCTGTGGAGGTATCAGAAGAGCTGTGGACACCCTGGTGGGAAGCCTGAAGTTTCGGTACTGGTTGTCCCTGTGTAGAGGATAGATGAGACTCTAAGCAGAGAGATGACAAGCCTGCAGACTGAAGATGTGAGAAGAAGGGAACCATCTTTGTCGAGGAAGCTGACAAGGCTGTCTCCAAGACCTCAAAGGCAGACCCCCTTAGAGTGGAAGACAACCCTGGATCAGTAAGGACAAGCATTTGGACCACAGTCCCTTCCTGCTCTAAGGAGAACTCCACCAAGGCCGAAGTTGGACCCGAACTAACCCATGCCAATGCCCCGAGGCCAGCTCCAAAAACTTTGGAGTTGACTGAGACATCCTGGAGACAATGGGGTATCCCGGCTCTGAGTGTCCTCTGGATCCAAAGAAACCAAAGAACTCAGAATGAGCTTCAGATCTGAGGCCAAGGCAATTCTCAGATCCAATGCTGATGAGCCCAGAAGTTTCGGAATCGAAAACTCCAAGACCGATAGGGGAGTTGGAGGAGGAACTTGAATAGGGGATGTAGTGGAAGGTCAGATCTCTTGACCCAGAAGGGTAGGAGCTGAGGGGGCACATGACAAGCTCTGCACCGAGAGAATCTTTCTCACTAACCTCTCCACATCTTCTTCAGTAAGACTCCTGCAAAAGTGAGCGGAAAATATTGACGGGACTTTGGTATTTCAAAAAACGAAATAAAAAAAAAAAAAGGTGAAGGGACTGGGTCCACTAAAGGAGAATATTTAGTTCTCAGAATGCAAGGAATATCAGGTGTCGAATCCGATGTTTGTATAGCTAAATCTGAAGCATTCTTATCCGACATAAGTTTGGTTATTTTAGATTTCGGATCCGCTAGTTGTAGTCGGATCCGAGGTATCAGTCTTCTTTAGTTTTGGATAAGAGGTTAAGGTTGGATCAAAGGACTTAATTTTCTTTCCTTTAAGATCCAAGGAAGTAGACGGATGCACGGGTCTTTTCTTAGACTTTCCTGAACATATACTAGAGAAGGAGGAGACTCCAGATAACGCCTCGCTAAAAGAAGATGGAAGCAATCAATCCCTTAAGGATCAATTTATTTTTACGTTCCACCAGAGCTCTGGGATTGAAAGAAAAATAAGTTATGTTCTTACAATAATGTTCCATTTGTGTTGTTGATCTTCATTCATTCATGACGGATGGGTCTCAGGTCTATCCTCGGAACCAACTCATGCCAATATAACAAGCTCGCACCAGACAAAAACTCTCTAGCTAACATTACCCATAGTGACCCTCTCCTCATCTCCTCAGTTCGAGTTTGCCCATAAGGATAAGAAAGCAGAGGCTTTGTCTGAGCAAATGCCCTATCACGTAACCAGGACCAAATCTGAAACTCCAGTAGTCTTTTTGAGGGGGTAGGAGGGTGGGATGTCATGAATGAATGAAGATCAACAACACAGATGGAACGTTATGGTAAGAACATGACTTCTTTATCTGATGTTGTTAACCTTCATTCATTCATGACGTATGGGACAGAGTCCCTAGCTACTTTGTGTCCCGGGAGGCCTTGTGGAAGGATATTCCTGAGCACCACTGAGCCAAAGGATGCTCTCCCTGTGGAGACCAAGTCCAACTTGTAATGAGTGATAAATGTATGAGGGGTAGCCAAGTGGCTGCTCATCCATAGAAGCTCTGGAATAAAAAGCCACCGAAGTAGCAACTGATCTCATTGGATGCACCTTGATTTTAGTTGTTAAATGCATTTGGTTTTGTTGAAAGACAAAAGAGATGCCGTCTCTCAGCCATTTCGCCAAAGTGACTTTGGAAACTGATTTTTCCAACTTGGGTCTTGAAAAAGACACGAAAGATTTAGTCCTAAGTAGAAATGCAGTTGTCTATGTACATCCAATAAATGCAAACAATATTCTTCTTTATTAGAAAAGGTAAAGAAAACTGGCAAGTCGATGGATTGATTAATATATAACTCTGAGACAATCTTGGATAGAAAAGGAGGGGTTATAGTCAGAAGAGATACTCGCGTTTTGTGGAAAACTATGCAAGGATGTTTTATGCACAAGGCCAGTAATTCTGATATTCTACTCGCAGATGTAATGGCTAAAAAGAATAAAGTCTTCCAGGACAAGAATTTTATATCGCAAGTGGCTGCAGGCTCAAAGGGATGACGAGTCAAAGTTTGTAGGACCAGCGCCAAATTCCAAGGTTCAATGGGCAGTTTTACATGCATGACTCCTTTCATGAAAGTTTTACAGAGAAGGTGGAATATTAAAGAGGAATCTTGGAAATCATTATGGAAGTTTGAGATAGCTGCTAAAGGGACCTGGATTGTAGAAGCTACAGTTCCTGAATGGAGTAAGGTTGATAAATATTCTAACACTGAACTAATGGGAGCTAGAAAGGGGTCAGGGGTCCAGTCCCTTTTCTCTAGACCAAAACACAAATCTCTTCCATTTACTATAATAAATTTTTCTGGTAGACAGTTTATGGGAAGACAGAAGTGTTTTTCATACAGGGGAAGACAGGTTATTTTGCCTGGCAATTACCGGAAGTGGAGGTACCAAGCTGTCAGCTTGAGTTTGGACAGGTTAGGATGGATCAAGCCCTGTGAGTGTGACAGTAATTCTGGAATTGGATCCAGAGTCCACAGGTGGTGAACCAGGTGAGGCCAAAGGAAAGGAAACCAGACGTGTCAGGGCCAGTAGGGTGCAATGAGGATTACTTTGCTTCTCAACCAATGTGCTTTCTTTAGAAACTGTGTAACCAGAGGAAAGGGAGGGAAGGCATAAAGCAGTCCCAGGGGCCAATCATGTACCACAGCATGCCTCAGGGACTCCCCCTGAGGGGGGATTAGGGCAAAGTAGCTGCTGTATTTGTGGTTGGTGGAAGACACGACTAGATTGCAGCAAGACTGACCCCAGCAACAGAAAATCTCTGTCGCTACTTTGGGATCGAGAGATCACTCATGAGGCAGGAAAATGCATCTGCTCAGTTTATCCGCAATCACACTGGAGTTCCCAGGAATGTGCATTGCCACCAGAAAGCGGTTGGAGGCTATCACCCATTGCCAAACTCTCATGGCTTCCTGAAACAGTGGGTAGGATCTGGTTCCCCCCTGTTTGTTGATATACCAGATGACCGACATGTTGTCCGAATGGATAGCAATTGTCCCTGACGGGAAGGCAGACTGGAATGCTTGCAATGCCAGAAGCACCGACCTCAGGTCTAGGACATTGATATGCAAATTGGCCTCTAACGGGGACAAAGTGCCTTAGACGGTCTTTCCCTGAAAATGCCCCACCCCACCCCATCAGGGATAACTTGGTTGTCACTACAGCCTTGAGCTGAGAGGGTGAGGAGGGACGACTCCATAACTCCATTTCTGGCTTCATCCACCAAATCAGATCCTGCTTGCAGCAGTTCATTATGCAGATTGGGTGGGACATAGGATGTGTTAATAGCAACCACTGTGAAGCTAAGAGCCATTGTAGTAATCTCATATGGAGTCTTGCTAAGAGAACTATAGTAATCATTGCTGCCATTAATCCAGGCAGTTGAAGGACTAAACGAGCTGGGACTTTGTCCTGACAAAGCATCACTCAGAGCTGAGATCTTAGTCTATGAAGCCTGTGAATAGGAAGAGCGACAAGTCAAGACCTCGTGTCAAATGCCTCTCCTATGAATTCTAGGCTTTGAATAGGTAATAGTTTTGACTTCTCTTCAATTATTGAGATCCCTAACAGCCGTGCTAGCTGTAGGGTGTAGTGAAAGGTGAGAAGCTGTAGATGCTTGGTGGGGGCGGTAAGGAGCCAATTGTCCAGATATGGAAACACCCAGAATCCTTGCAATTTCAAGTGAGGTGTTACTACTGCCATACATTGGTGAACACTTTGGGGGCTGTGGAGAGACTAAAGGGCAGTGCTCGAAATTGGTAGTGATTGGCTTCCAGCCAGAAGCGGAGATATCTTTCTGGAGCGTTTGTCCATTTTTATATGGTAATATGCATCCTGGAGATCTATCGAGCAGATCCAGTCATCTTTTTACAGAAATGGAAGGACAGACCGAACAGTGACCATCTGGAATTTGGTCTGTCTGATGAACTTGTTTAGGATGCTGAGGTCCAAAATTGGCCTCCAGTCCCCTGTCTTTTTTGGCACTAAAAATAACCTTGAGTAAAATCCAAATTCTATATGGTCTGGTTGGACTGTTTGGATGACTCTTTTTGGAGCAGCTTTCGAATTTCTTGTGCTGCTACACCCCTCAGACTGAGTGGAATGTCAGGGCTTCGTCTTTGTGGCACTGGGTAAAGATCGAAGGGGATGTGATAACCTCTGGTAATTATTGTCTGCACCAAGGAATCTGTTGTTATTGACTGCCAGGCTAAGTGGTGCAGAGAGAATAATCTCCCAACTGTTTCCAGAGGTAAGCAATTAGACCGCTTTTCAGCAGCGCTGATAGGACTGCCCAGAAAAGGAATCTCTGGACCCCTGGTTACTCAGACCCCCTCTGCCTTGGGGGGGGGGGGTTGTCTCCCTGGGGAGTTCCACCCTCTGCCCTAGGGGGGAAAATTGCCACGTATGTCACGGAAAGGCCCTTGGGATTTTCTGAACCACATTTTTCCATTTCTCTGATTCCTAGTATAGGGTCGTTGTGTACTGGAAAAACAAACGCCCACAGCAGATAGGGTCTTGTCATCCTTCTCACACCTGGATAGCGTGTCTAACTTCTGGACTGAAGAGATAGGAAGCATTAACGGCAGCGCTGATGAAGGAAGACTTGAAAGGGTCCACAAAGTCGCACAAGCACATCCAGGCATGACGTCTCATGACACTGCCTGCACCTGCTGCTCTGGCCACCCCTTTGGTTGCATGTGCAATCAACCGCATGGATGAGTTAGGCATGGATTCCAGGGTGGCAAGCTGTGAAGCAACTTTGTCACGTACCTCAAAAGACACTGCGCTCCTGCTAAGGTTCCTGAGAGTTCTGTGATCAGGTCCCTTTGAAGATGGGTAAAATGTGCCAAGTAATTCAACAACCATATCGCAAAGGTCGTTGAAGCATAAACTCACTTCCCTAGTATGTCCATCGTCGGAGACTCCCAGCTTGGAGGATGGACAGCAGGACTCTTTGCTGTGAGTTCTTTCCTTGTGGCTGCTGCCACCACCACAGCATCAACTGCCAAGCCTTTGGACCAATGGGGCTGATCCTCCGTCGGCGAGAATATTTTGTCCAGTATGTGTCAGGGACCCTCCACGTGCGCTGCACAATGAGCTTGACCAACTCATCTGTAGGAGTCATCCAGGATGTAGAGGGTCGGCCATGGAAAGCCTGCAAGAATACAGATTCCTCCAAGGAAGGGTTGGTGGACTTCCAGTCACCCCCCCCCGTTTCAAGATTTCTAGTATGTTTCCAAAGGAGACATACTCAGGGGCGACCATGGGGACCTTTCCCCCTCATCGTAATCTGCATCTTCGGTGAGAGATTCCTCAGGGGAATCAATGAGTTTCATCTTACACTATCTCATATGGGGTGGTTCTTCAGGGGGAAGATCTGAAGAGGACTCTGAAGAGAGGGTGCCCTGCGGTAAGGTATCTTGTTGTTCCCGTGCCAGATGTCCTACTGTAGTGGACTGTGGCAGCTGTGAACCAAAAGGCATGTATATATATATATATATATATATATATATATATATATATATATATATATCACATTCCGGTTCCAAAGAAGCCTACTGTGAGCCTGCTGAGGCGAGAGCCCTCTCCATAACCTGGAAGGCAGGCCCGCCCGAAGAGGGATGGCAGCCCAGAACTGAGAAAGACAACTTCGGAACCGGGGTCACACCCCACTCCGACGAGCCCACCTCCAGGAAAGGAGCTGAGAGAGGACTCTGAGCTGCCAAAGCAACTGGAACCATAGACGGCACCATAGAAAAAAATCAGCGCCATACTAGGAGTCACAGTGCCAACAGACCAGTCAGTCTCGAGGGTGGGTCAGTTCCAACTGAGCCATGGTCCACAGGGTAGGTTCTGGAACCAAGGAAAGATCTACTAGTGGAACTGAAACTGGCACCGGGGTAGGCATCGGCGGCTCCAAGACCTGCGGGGAGACTGAAGGAGGAATAAGGAATGGACTTAGCTGCTGTCCAACAAAGGGATCAATGGACGGAAAAATATTGGGTCCTGGCTAGTGTTTCGACCTCTGGCACTGTGGTCGGAAAACCAGAAGGTTGTGATGATGGGCGAGAAGTGACCAGTTTTAATGCAGAAGCTATTGTTGGTGCCGAGAGGGTCTGTGGTACTGTGGAAGGTGTCGGTACAGTGGGAATAGTGGTTGTTGGTTCCGTAATCAAAGACAGCACCGTGGATGGAGTTTTAGGCTCCAGTGCCAAGGAAGGCGTCTAAGTCATTTTGGCATGTTTAGTTTTCGGTTCCATATGAACCCTGGCCTTAGTAGTTTTAAAATCCTGGGACTAAATGGCTCCTCTTCTTCATCTCTTTTTTTAGGAGTGGTTGATACCTCCACCTCAGATAAAGCCTCCGAGAAAGGGGTTTTCAAGAGTCCCTTTAGGATTAGTCTGTTTTAGTGCTCAGCTAAGGTGCGGACACTAAAGCCCTTACAGAGCTCACATGGAGGTTGAACCTTCAATTGTGGTACTCCTAAGCAATGTACGCAGAAGAGATGCCCCTCCTAAGCAATGTACGCAGAAGAGATGCCCATCGGAGTTTGGCATCTTCCAACTACATTTGTCACACTGTTTAAATCCAGCAATGCCCTTCTTGTCAACCATTACTAAAAATACAATTAACAGCAATTAAACAGCAAGTAAACAACAATGAAATATCCTGTCTCCCGTTAGGAATACACACGCACAAAGAAGGAAATTTTTTTTCTTTTTTTTTTTGAGATTTATCAACAATGATAAAAAGAAATATACCCAAAGGGGAAGGGAAGAACAGAATACCAACAATGGTATTTAGAATACCAAAAGGTAAAGGAAGGGAGGGGCCTGCACCAACAATGGTACGAAAAAATACCAACAAGGTAAAAGGAGAGGAAAAAAATCACTTACACAGAAAGGAATTATCTCTAACTATAAACGACTGAGATAAAAGAAGGATTATAAAAGAATACATGGCTAAATTTTTTAAAAATTGAGAAAAATGGAACACTTAGCTTGAGAGCTGGTCTGATGCATCTTGAAACTCTAGGCAGCAAACAAGATCTGAGGAGATGAGGAGTGGGGCACTATGGGTAACCTTAGCTTGAGAGTTTTTGGCTGGTGCAAGCTTGTTATATCGGCAGAGTCAGTTCTGAAGACAGAACTGAGACCCATCCGTCATGAATGAAGATGAACATCAGATTGGCATATTGCACAGTTTCCTGTAGGTAGAGTGGACCCAAAGAGTACGCACACAGTGCTTGTGGGCATCAGAGAAAAGAATTCTGTGTCCACATTTCTTACATTTTTAAACCCAGCCCAGCTTTTGTCTTTATCAGCCACATTAAACAGAAGATAAAAGAACAAATTTTTTAGTTCATAGACCATTTACGATAGGAAACATTATTATAACAGATGGTATTAAGAACTACAGAATTGTAGAAGAAAGTACGCTAGCAACAGTATATGAAAGAGCACAACCATAGTAAAAGGGTGGAAAGGGAGCTTAACGATTGGAGAAAACTAAGATTAGAAAGAATTAGAAATATAAATATTCAAAAATAAAGATGGAATTGAAAACGATTGTTTTTGAGAAAAAAACAATCACTTACCTGCTCGAGAGAAGCTGGAACCATGTATTTCGCTTTCAAGTGGCAAACGAGATCCGAGTTAATTGGGGTTGATGCACTGAGTAAGGGAGTAGCCCAAGAGTTTCTGGTTGCCACAATGTTTTGCAATAGCAGAGTCACATCCAAGGGATCAAATACTAATCATAAGATGAGGACAGAATGAAAATAGACAACATCAGATAAATGTTTTGATAGAGGAGTGAGGTTTAAGGAAAGGCAGAATTGAGCAATTTATGTAATGTTGGATTGATAATTGTGTAAAATATACAACACGTTAACATGATTTGTTTTCATTTATATAAATATGTTTGTCTATGTCTTAAGTGATAATTCAATAAAGATGTTTAAAAAAGCCCACGGAGAGAGACTGCCAGTAAATCCTTTTCCACTGCTCCAAAGGAAAAGCTTGACACACACACACACACACACACACACTAATGCATAGGCACTAACTAGAAGAATCAGGAGTAACTTTGACTGAAATCAGAGACTGGGTGTTGGGATATCAAGATGATCAAGAAACCACCCAGCAACACTGGGAAATAGTGAACACGTGAGGATATAAAGCAGCAATCCCAATGGATATAGAAATGGATGTGTAATGTGGCTATACAAGAAGTAGCCAAGAAGGACTGGAATTTTGTTGACTGCTTAAACAGGTGGGTGAACTGCAAAGTATATACCCCTTTAAGTTATTAATGTTTAGCAGGACACAGAAGGGACTGAAAATGTAACCAAGTAGAACAGCTTTTGTTATTATCAATACTTACGTAAAAATTCTGAGATCTATACCACATATTTCCAATGTAAAGCAGTTTTATAACAGGTGCATTCATTAATTATTTTTAATGCGAGATAGGGCTGCTGGGGTCAGAAATATATTTAACATATTATACATACAATAAAGATAACTTCCTATGTTTTTACAGGGATGTATGCCAAAATCAATGTGCTTGGTTTAAACTATAGGCCAAGTTATTTTATGCAAACAGACTTGAAAAAAAAGGACAAGATGAAAGGCATGGAAAATGGTAGTATTCTTGTATTTGCAAAGTCACTGACTATTTTAACTAATTTGTGGTAGTAAGGTGATGGTGGCATGGGAGGAGGATTACATACATGTCCACCAAAAACTGCTACTACACAGTTAAGATTGAAACAATCAGCTTTTAGCACAGAATACTATTTATGGTTGGGGAATGGAATTTGATTTTCAATAGTCAGAATGTATCAAGGCGACCTATACAAGAAACTATAAAGTACAGTTTTGTACCTACCATAAATGTAGATGTCCGAATTGGATAGCATCTGCAGTCATAACAACTGGGTTGTCCTGTCGTCAGGCAGCCCTTCAGTCGGCCGGATTCCAAAGTCCGGGTCCGGCTTCGGCTGATGTCGCACTTCACCCGACGTCATCTCTGTTGGACTTCGGGTATAAAGCATCAGCCGGCCATTTTCTTCAGTGTTTCTTGCCCCAGATGCCAGAAGCCCTATAGAAGGCTAAAAATTTTGGATAGATGCCAATGTTTCCAAAAGATAGAGGTTAACACAAAAATAAGCATGTATGTACATAAATACAAACAAATACACCATGAAAGAAATCCCCCACTAGCTAGCTATTAGAAGGGTAAACACCCTAGGAGTACCACAGAGGGAAGGAGGGAGGGTAATCCTGACTGCAGATGCTATCCAATTCGGACATCTACATTTATGGTAGGTACAAAACTGTACTATGTCCTTCATGGATGCATCTGCAGTCATAACAACTGGGTAGAATACCATAGCCAACTAGGGAGGAGGATAAAAGTAAATTATGGTGTGTTTAGGATCCCTTGCAGAACAGCAGTGGCAAACCCTGCTCGGGATCTGGAATATAGAGGTAAATTATAATGCTTGGCAAATGTATGCACGGAGGTCCAAGTAGCCGCCTCAATAATGTCTTTGGTAGCCACTCCTCGTAAGAAGGCTGTGGTAGTGGCTGTTGCCCTTGTAGAATGAGGTCTTATGTTCTGTGGAATTGGCTTTCCATGGAAGGAGTAACAGAATCGTATGCAATTTCCTATCCATTTGGAGATTGTCTGTTTGGAAATAGCTTTTCCTTCCCTTCCTGTTGCATAGGCTACGAAAAGTTGGTCAGTCTTTCTGCTATTTTTGTTCTGTCCAAGTAGTAGCGTAGCTGTCTATGTACATCCAAGGTATGCAGTATTCTTTCCCCTTTGTTTTGTGGGTTGGGAAAGAAGGTAGGCAGGTGGATTGCCTGGTTTAAAGACACTCTGGATACCACCTTAGGCATAAATGTAGGATTAGTCCTCATGGACACTCTATCTTGGTGGAAGATTAGAAAGGGTTGCACTGCCATTAAGGCCTGTAGTTCTGAAACCCTCCTTGCTGAAGTAATTGCCAGTAGGAAAGCAGTTTTCCATGACAGGTGTTGTAGGTCTGCTGTTGCTGCTGGTTCAAAAGGTGATAGTGTCAATTTTTCTAGCACAAAGTTCAAGTCCCAAGCTGGCAATGGTGGTTTCCTTGGAGGTTTTACATTCTTGATTCCTCTGAGGAACTGCCTGAGCAAAGGGTGTGAAAAAACAGGTGGATCAAAGCTGTATTCTGCTGAAATAGCTGATGCATGAATCTTGATGGAGGAGTAGGACAGGCCTGAATGAAGTAGTTCGCCAGATACTCCAGAATGTTAGGCATATCTATGTTTGATACATCTTTTCCTCTTTCAGAACTCCAAATGACAAACCTTTTCCATTTCCCAGCATAATTCCTTCTAGTTGAAGGCCTGCGTGCTTCAAGAATAATGTCTTTAACTCTTTGTGAAAGTTCTGTATTAGCAGCTGCTATGTGATGTTCCATGCAGTCAGTTGCAGCGTTTTTAGGTTTGGATGCATGGTGCTGAAGTTGTTCTGAGTTAGCATCAAAGGCATCAGGGGAATTGGCCACATATTGTTCGAGACATGCTCCTCAGTAGTGGGTACCAATGCTGTCTTGGCCAGTTTGGAGCTATCAGGATTATCCTTGGGCGTTCCTCCTTGATTTTTAGTAGTACTTTGTGTATCAAGGGAAGAGGTGGGAATGCATATGCTGTTAGGCCTTTCCAGCTGAAGGAGAGCGAGTCCACTTTCCATGCTAGTGGGTGGAATGTCCTTGTGCAGAATTTTTGAGCTGGTGATTGAGAGGTGATGCGAATAGATCTATCTGAGGCATTCCCCATTTCTTGAGATGGTCTTGAAGATATCCGGTGCAGCTGCCATTCGTGGGCATCCGATGTGGTCCCGCTTAACATATCTGCTAGAGTTTTCTTTTCCTGGCACAAATATTGCCTGTAACTGGATGTTGTAGCTGAGTGCCAGGGTCCACAGCTCAAAGTCATTCTGCATAGGGGTAAGAATGAGTGCCTCCCTGTTTGTTGATGTACCACATGACTGTGGTGTTGTCTGTCCTTATCATCAAGTGGTCCTCCTTGAGAAATGGTCTGAACTTTTGGATTGCCAGTTTTACTGCCAGCATTTCTTTTAGGTTGATGTGCAGGTGAAGTTGGTCCTGTGTCCACAATCCTTATGCGCATTTGTCCAGCATATGGGCCCCCCATCCTAGGTCTGAAGCATCTGTTGTGATGGTCTGGCTTGCTTGACCCTTGCGAAAGGGCAGTCCTGGGTTTGACTGGCATGCCTGAGCCCACCATAGGAACTCCTGTTTTAAGCATGGTATTAGTGGGATTTCCGTTTCTAGGCTGTGTCTGTGTTGGGACCATAAATTCTTTAGGTACCACTGTAGTTTTCTCATATGTAGTCTGGCAAATGGAACCAGGATTATGCATGATGCCATGAAACCCAAGGCCTGCAGTACCTTTCTTGCTGTTAACTTGTTCAGTTTTGTTAGTGCCAAGAAGTAAAGAGGAGTTCTTTTGTTTTTCTGTAGTTAGGAATGCCATTTGTCTTACTGTGTCCAATTCCGCTCCCAGGAAAGTCCTTGTCTGGGATGGTATCAGTCTTGACTTTTGTAAATTGACTGTGTATCCCAGTGCTTGAAGCAAGTAAATGACCCTTTGTAAATCTGTTGTCAGCTTGCTTTTGTTGTCTCCTTGTATCAGGCAGTCGTCCAGGTATGGATAAATTTGAATTCCCTGTAGTCTGCAATGGGCGATTACTGATGCCAGGCATTTTGTGAATACTCTGGGCAGTAGATAAGCCAAAGGGCAATGCTGAGAATTGATAGTGCTCTAATCCTGCAAGAAATCTGAGGTATCTTCTGCAGATTGGTCGAATGGGGACGTGCAGGTATGCCTCCTTGAGATCTAGAGTTACCAGCCAACACTCCTTGCCCAGCATGGGAAGAAGTTGCTGTAGGGTCAGCATTTTGAATTTTGGGACAATGATGTAAGTATTCAGGGTGGACAGGTCTAGAATTGGTCTCCAACTTTTTCCTTTCTTGGAACTAGGAATAGTCTGGAGTAGAACCCCTTTCCTTGCTCTGCTGTTGGCACTTTCTCCACAGCTCTCATGTTTGCTAACTCCATTATCTGTTGTAGAGCCTCTGTCTTTTGATTTGGAGGTAGATTTGGCATTCCTCTTTTGTCTGGTAAAGTGTGGAAGTGGAACCGGTAACCTTGATCTATGGTTCGTAAAATCCACTTGTCCTTTGTTATGTGGTGCCAGTTTTTGAAAATAAAGTTAGCTTTCCGCCTAGAGGAGCTGCTGTTTGTTCCCTGGTAGGCGGGTTTAGGATTAAGTCACTGTGGCTGTGTTGATGTAGTGGCAGGTGTGGAGTCTGTGCCTCTGTTGTTACCTTGCCACTGTCGTCCTCTGTAGGCACCTCCTCTGGATTGATTTCTGCCTCTGGATCGTCTATTCCTGCCCCTTTGAAGTCTTGTGGAGTCAGGAAAGGACCAATTTTGGCAGGCCAGTTCCTGCTAAACCTTGGGGGTTGAACCTGCAAGAAATCTTTAACTGTCTGGACTGATTTTGCCTTTTCTTCCATTTTCTTCATAACCTGCTGGGCAGGTGTACCAAACAAACTTGTTTTATCCATAGGAGCATCTAGCAATTTAGATTTAACATGATCCGGTAAAGCTTGCTCCTTTAGCCATGCATGCCTTCTAATTACAGTGCCAGTCATGGCTGATCTAAATGAAGCCTCCAGTGCATCATAGCCACATTTTAAAGAATGGTTACTAACTTGCTGTATGTTATTTACCATTTCTAATACATATTTCTTATCAAGAGATTCATCAGTGGTTAGCTTTTTAGTTAACTGTTCAAGCATAAACTCTTGGTATTGTATCATGTGAAACTGACAGTTTAAAGCTCTAGCTGAGAGAGTGGCTGAAGTGTAAACCTTTTTACCCCATCTGTCTAATGACCTTGCTTCCCTTTCAGAAGGAACAGGGTTTTTAGCTATGGTGGCGGCTACTGCCTTGGGACCCTGGCAAATAGTTTCGGGTCTGCAAGAGGGGCCTTGTAAAGGTGGTGATGAGTATCTGGCACCCTGTAAAATCTGTCTGGTTTGGCAGGGGCTGGGGTAAAGAAGCTGCAGCGGAGCAGACATCATTGAAAGCATCATCCACCACAGAGAGAACAGGAGGTATAGCTAAGGGCCTGTGCTGTGGAAGGTGCAAAAGGTCCTAAGTCTTTTCCTGGAGTCTGAAAAATCCTGTTGCTGCCATTGGAACTGTTCTCGCATGGCATGCAAGGTTTCCCCAAAGGAGAATTCTTCTGGTGGGAAGCAGCTGGAATGGATTCTTCAGCATCAGAATCTTCAAAATTGGAGAAAGGAGCCTCTGGCTGGTCAGTTATGTCTGATTCATCAGCAGAATCATCAGAGGACACTGGCTCATGGGGCTCTGCCCTAGGTCTCTTCTCTGGGGGCTGAGAGGCCCTGTCTGGGTGAGATTGAGATCCTCTAATTAATGAAATTAAATCTTCTGCCAAAGTAAGCATTTGGGAACTGGAAGAGGGCCTGGTTGAGGGGTTTAACAGGCACTGTTTTAGTAGTCTTGGCTGCTTTAGCCCTGGCGAAGGCCTTAATGGACATGGCTGCTGGAGGCCTAGCAGCACCACGTGCTGGGGTAGAGACATCCAAGGGAATAGTGTCTGATAAGTCAGTGGTAAGCACCGTAGTGGGTAAAATTTCTGAGGCCGATTCAAGAGTGTTAGCAGGGACCTCAGTTGTAGAGATAGATTCAGCTGTATTTTGATCAGTTTTCTCGGTTTCGGCGAAACAGAGACACTCATGATTTGCTTAACCATGGTTTCGGCGAAACCGCGGACATGAGTGTCGGTCTTTTCTTTGCGTTTTTGGCAGAATGCGTAGTCGGAGGATCCGGCGGCATAATGTCGCAAAATCAGAACCGAAAAACTGTTCTGCAAACTCCGACCGGCGTCTAAGCGTTGTCGGTTGAAAGAAGCACAGGACGAACAGGCTGCTACGTCGTGGGCTGGGCCTAAGCAAGGCAGGCAGTAAGGTGGAAATCTTTATGAGGTATTTGTTTCCCACAGGTTAAACAATTATTAACTTTTCTGACATCGGCTGAGGCAAGAAAGAGTCCCCAACGGGTACTTAGCTTTAGAAGTCTTGGTAGTATTCGGTAGAAGTAATCTCTGGATCCGACCGACCGGCACTTGCGAACAGCTTCTGCTTGAGCCGCGGCAAGAAAGACTGGAGAAAATGGCGTCGGCTGATGCTTTATACCGAAGTCCAACAGAGATGGCGTCGGGTGAAGTCGACATCAGCGAAGCGGACCCGGACTTTGGAATCCGGCCGACTGAAGGGCTGCCTGACGACAGGACAACCCAGTTGTTATGACTGCAGATGCATCCATGAAGGACATCGAGACAAACTTCTGAAGAAATATGAGAATATTTGTTACATTAGATATCAATTCAATAACAGGAACAAAGACAGAATTTGCATATTCCCTAAGGTACAATAAGCGGGCTAGATGAGACAGAAATTAAATTTCACAGGAACATGTGCATTTAATTGAAAGCTCTGACAAATCCAACCACTATTTTGCATCATGCACCATTAAAAACTAAGATAAATATGCACAGTAATGAAGTAAATTGAAACACCAACGTTTTCCTACCTGTTAAAAAGAGAAACATTTAAAGGGGGAGTGGAAACTATTAGAATTGTATTAGGGAAGACAGAATTTTTTTCAGAAAGAATAGCTATAGTTAGGGGACAAAATGGAGCTTCAAAACAAGGTAGAAATAAGAGAGAGAGAGAGAGATATGAGAGAAATAATAAGAATTATTTAGGTTTGATAAAGGTTAAAGTCCAAGAGAATAAAGGGAAAAGTACAGTTTTGTACCTACCATAAATGTAGATGTTCGAAGATCCACATTGCTGCAGTCCTTACACTTGGGTAGTCCGCTGTCCTCGGTCGGCCCGAATATCAAAGTATAAGGCTGACGTCGGTCAAGGCGCATTTGACTGACATCAGGACGTCAGGGTACAAATGCGCATGACCGACGTCATATCCTCAGTCTTTTCTTGCCCCAGATGTCAGAAGACCCTAAAAAGAAAGGTCAAAACCAAAAGACAGCAAACAACCAACCAACCACCCTTGCACTAATAATATGTACAATATATACAATATACACCATATTGACAACCCAACCCACACAACCGCCTCTAACTACAGAGGGGAAGGAGGGAGGGTAAATTGGACTGCAGCAATGTGGATCTTCGAACATCTACATTTATGGTAGGTACAAAACTGTACTTATGTTCTTCATCTCACATTGCTGCAGTCCTTACACTTGGGTAGAATCCCAAAGCAGAGGTAAGGGAGGATGGCAAAACTATAAAGAAGCAGGAGCTGCCAAAATGCCCTGCAAAATAGCAGTGGCAAAACCAGCCCTAGATTTAGAGTAAAGTGGAAGGTGATAATGCCTAGAGAAAGTATGCACTGAACTCCAAGTAGCTGCCTCCAAAATATCTTTAGTTGCCACCCCCCTTAAAAAAGCTGTCAAGTGGCAGTAGCCCTAGTGGAATGAGGCCTAATCCCAGCTGGAATCTCCTTGCCATGATGGGAATAACAGAAAGCAATGCAAAACCCAATCCACTTAGAAATAGTTTGTTTTGACACAGGCTTGCCCTGAGAACTCAAAGCAAAAGAAACAAATAACTGCTGAGACTGCCTGAACCCTTTAGTTCTGTCCAAATAATATCGCAACTGCCTGTGTACATCTAAAGTGTGCAAAATCTTTTCCCCTTTATTTTGGGGATTTGCATAAAAAGTAGACAAATGAATAGTTTGGTTTAAAGCCACACTAGAAACCACTTTAGGCATAAAGGAAGGATTAGTGCGTAAAGATACCCTATCCTTATGGAAAATTAAGAAAGGCTCAACCGCCATAAGGGCCTGCAATTCAGAAACCCTTCTTGCAGAGGTAATGGCTAACAAAAAGCAGTTTTCCATGATAAATATTTCAACTCGGTAGTAGCTGCAGGCTCAAAAGGTTGTAGAGTGAGTTTCTCCAACACAAAATTGAGATCCCAAGCAGGAGTAGGAGCTCTACGTGGGGTCTTATATTCTTTGCCCCTCTAAGAAATTGCTTGAACAAAGGATGAGAAAACAATGGTGGATCACAATCATAGTGAGCCGAAATTGCTGCAGCATGAACCTTAATAGAAGAGAAGGACAAACCTTTGTCCAGTAACTCAGTAAGATATTGAAGAGCCACACTTAAATTAGGCTCAGAAACATCAAAATCCTTTGCTGTACTCCAAAATAAAAATCTCTTCCATTTATCTCGTACACTTTCCTTGTACTAGGCCTTCTAGCTTCCAAAATAACATTCAAAACTTGCTGTGGAAGTTGAGACCCACTATGGTTCAAAACAGAATATGCCAGGCTGTTAGGTGAAGAGAGTGAAGCTTGACATTGAGCAAATGACTGTCCTCCTGAGACAACAGGTGTGGAATCGAAGGCAAAGGCCATGGAGGCTCCCGTACCAGACTTCTCAGTAATGGGTACCAATGCTGTCGAGGCCAATCTGGAGCTATCAAAATCATCCTTGGCTTGTCCTGTCTGGCCTTTAGTAGTACCTTTGGGAGGAGAGGCAGAGGTGGAAAGGCATACACATGAAGATTGCTCCAATTGAAAGAAAGAGCATCCACTTTCCAAGCTGTGGGATGAAACCTTTTCGTGCAAAACTTTGGCAGCTGGTGGTTTAGTGGAGAAGCGAACAGATCTATGTCTGGAGTTCCCCATGACACTGTCAATTTCTGAAATACATGAGGATCCAATTTCCACTCGTGAGGATCCATAATTCGTCTGCTCAACACATCTGCTAAGGAGTTCTGTGCTCCCGGCAGAAACCTTGCCTGAAGATTTAGCTGTAAACTGAGAGCAGTCTCCCACAAAATCATTGCTTGCCTGCATAGAGGATAAGAATGTGTTCCCTCTTGCTTGTTGATGTACCACATGACAGTTGTGTTGTCTGTTAGAATCAACACCTGCCCTGGAAGAAGTAAATCCTTGAAAGCTATTAATGCAAACTGGACTGCTAACATCTCCTTCAAGTTGATATGTAGATGTTGTAGTCTGGCAGGCCACTTGTCTTGTATCCACTTTCCATTCAGATGAGCTCCCAAGCTTTGTCTGAGGCATCTGTCGTTAGAATCTGACTCGCCTCTGGCCGGGTCACAGAGAGTCCCTTGTTTAGGTGACATTCCTGAGCCCACCACAACAATTCCTTTTGAATGCAAGGTATTATTTGAATGACAGTGTCCAGATCCTGGCAGTGCTGTGTCCATACATTTTTGAGATACCATTGTAGCTTCCTCATATGCAGTTTGGCATTGGGAAGCACCAGAATACAAGATGCCATGAACCCCAAGGCTTGAAGGACTGTCCTTGCAGTCAGCCTGGACTGATGAGACAATTGATGAAAGTAAAGGGAAAGATTCTTTTGTTTGTCCGGGGTCAAAAAGGCTATCTGGGATGCTGTATTCAGTCTTACACCCAGAAAGCACATGTCCTGAGAGGGTACTAGACTGGACTTTATTTCGTTCACAGAATACCCCAGGCACCTTAGCACTGCTATCACATATTCCAAATGATGAAGAAGCTCGTCCCTTCCTTGAGCCAGAATCAGGCAATCGTCCAAATAAGGATAGATCTGTATTCCTTTTAGCCTGAGGAAAGCTATCACTGGAGCCAGAACTTTCATGAACACTCTGGGCGCAGTAGATAAGCCAAAGGGCAATGCAGAGAACTGATAATGAGAAGTCCCAGCCAAAACGCAGATACTTCCTGCAACTCAGTCTGATAGGAACATGAAGGTAAGCCTCCTTGAGATCCAAAGTTACCATCCAATGATCTTTGCCCAGCAGAGGTAAAAGCTGTTGTAACGTCAACATTTTGAACTTGGGAATGTCCAGATAAGTGTTGAGGATAGATAAATCCAAAATTGGTCTCCACGTGTTCCCTTTCTTTGGTACTAGGAACAGGCGAGAATAAAATCCTAGGCCCACTTCTGGCATAGGGACCGGCTGTATGGCCCCTATTTGAAGTAACAGAGAAATTTGTTTGTGAGCCTCTATTCTTTGCTGAGGGGGAACGTCTGGCATGCCTTTGAAAGGAGGCAAGGTATGGAAATAAAACCTGTAACCGTGGTGTATGATATCAATACCCATCTGTCTTGGGTAATTAAACTCCAATTTTCCTTGAAAAGTGCCAACCTTCCTCCCAAAGGTGCTGCCAGAGAAGGCTCTGGCAGCTGAAAAGGTAGGTCATTGGGTCTGTTTACGAAAGGACTGACCCCTGCCCTCACCGAAGACTGTGCAGGTGAACTCCCTGTTCTAGGCCTGAAAGAGCCCTGAGCTCTGCCCCTACCACGTCTAGATCTACCCCTAGACTGGGAATCATAAGAAGGATCGTCCACCCCTTGGTAGGCCAATTTCTACTAAACTTGGAGGCTGAACCTGCAAAAAATCTTTTAACAGTCTGCATAGACTTAGCCTTGTCTTCCATTTTCTTTAAGACTGCCTCAACAGGAGAACCAAACAACACATCAGATTGTAAAGGAGCATCTAAAATCCTTGTCTTAACATGGTCAGATAAATTCTGATCCCTCAGCCAGGCGTGCCTGCGAAGAACTGACCCAGTGGCAGCCACCCTAGACGAGGCCTGTACAGCATCAAAACCACATTGCAAAGAATGCTTACCCACCTGTTCAGAAACATGTACTAAATCTTGTAACTCTTTACACTCAATACCTTCCGCCAGAGCATCTACCTTGGACTTCAATTGAGAAAGTAGATAGTTTTGGTATTTCAACATGTGAAACTGGCAATTCAAAGCCCTCATAGCTAGGGTGGAAGAAGTATAAACTTTCTTTCCCCATCTATCCAAAGCCCTGGCCTCTTTATCTGGAGGAACCGGATTCTTGACAACAGAAGCCTTAACACCCTTAGGCCCCTGACTAACAGTTTCTGGGTCAGCCCTAGGACTCTTAAAAAGATACTTATGAGCTTCAGGCACCCTGTAATACCTATCCGGTTTAACAGGAGCAGGAGGCAAAGAATCAGGATTAAGAGAAGCCTCTGCAAACACATCTTCCACAACATCCAGAACAGGAGGTATAGCTAAAGGCCTATGCTGGGGTAAAAACAAAAATTCCCTAAGCCTTTTCCTGGAATCAGAGAAGTCCTGACCTTCCCACTTAAAATGTTCCCTCATGGAATGAAGAGTCTCTGAAAAAGAAAAATCCTCAGGAGGAGAAGCAGAAGGAGTAGAATCATCCACATCAGAATCAGAATAAGGAGAATACTCCTGCAAGTCTTCAGACGAAGACTCTGAAACATCCGAAGCCTGTTCAAAACTCCCTAGCTCAGGTTCCACCCTAGGTCTCTTATCAGGAGGGGGCAAAGAACCTCTAATCAAAGTAATCAAATCTTCTGCCATTTTAAGCATATGCTTCTTGGGCACAGATCCTGAAGAACTAGAGGTGACACCAACTGAAGCTAAACCTGGCCTGCCTCTGGGAGAAGCCTTGGGAACAGAAGGAGAGGGCCTAACCACCCTAGGAAGGGAGGGGAGTACAGTAACCTGAGAAGCCCCTTCAGCCTGACCTGCCTCCTGAGAGGCCACATCCTGCAATAACAAAGTCTCTCCCTGGGACTCCAGAGAAACCACCGGTGAACCACCGGCTCCACCGACACCTCTAAAGAACCGGCGTCCGGTACGGATGGCTCTTCTAGCCTAGGCTTAGCTGCTTTGTCCTTGCGCTTCTTCGAAGAAGCGTCGGAGCATCCGCCGGCATTTTATAATTGCACCGCTTCCCGAAGACTAACCTGGCACAATCTAACCTTCTCTTAATAGTGCGCTTATTGAATCTAGCACAAGAGCGACACCCAACAACGTCGTGCTCAGGCCCTAAACAAGGAATACACAAAGTATGATAATCTCTATGCGGTATCTGTTTCCCACAAGAAATACAGTTATTCACTTTTCTGACATCCGGTAAACCACTGAGGCAAGAAAAACTAAAATATTCCCAACGGGTACTTAGCCAACTTTGACTCGGTCTGAAACTCCGAATTTGAAAATTTCAGAACGCGAGCGGCACTTGCGCTGCTTCTGCATCGGACCATGCGGCAAAAAAGACTGAGGATATGACGTCGGTCATGCGCATTTGTACCCTGACGTCCTGATGTCAGTCAAATGCGCCTTGACCGACGTCAGCCTTATACTTTGATATTCGGGCCGACCGAGGACAGCGGACTACCCAAGTGTAAGGACTGCAGCAATGTGAGATGAAGAACATCTCACTGAGCAAGAAAGGGACAACACAAAGTGCTAAAAGGAAAATAAGAGTATTTTGATAATATGCATTAGTTTAGAGAGGTTGCTGAAATGTAATTAATTTTGGTAACTCGTGTATAAAAATTAAGCACAATTACTTAGGAAACAAAGTAGAAAGGGCTGTCACCAATCTTAGGGAGCCTACAACAAGAGAAATAAAAAGAAGTTATGTACTTACCCCACAACATTCCATCTGTGTTGTCCATTTTCATTCTCAACTGATAGGCCCGAGTCTGGATCTGATCTTCAGATATGACTCCACCATTGCTAAAGCTTGCAGCAACCAAAAAACTCTCAAGTTTTTCCCTTACCCATAATGCACCAACCCTAATTTCCCACAGATCTTGTTTGCTGATTTTTACCAGAAAGGAAATATTTACTATGCAGAGATAAATGAGGTGTAAAATTGCATGGACTCAATACAGAAAAAGACTATATCTGGAGCTCAATATAAAGGACAGTGATGTCCCTTAAAAACGCATTCTTCCAGAAGTTTGTAAAAAGAAGGATGGGGGTTGGTGGGCAGGAAGTTGAGGAAGAATGAAAATGGACAACACAGATGGAAAGTTATGGTAAGCACATAACTTCTTTATCTGATGTCAATTTTCATTTTTTCCTCAACTGATGGGATAGAGTCCCCAGCTCCCTAAAACCCAAAGAAGTTTATTCCAGAGCACAATTGAACCAAATGATGCTCTGCCTCTGAAGACTGGATCCAATTTATAATGAGTAATGAAGGCAGCCCAAGTAGCTACTGCTCATATGTCATTCATGGACTCTCTAGATAGGAAACTGAAGACGCTGTCATGGATCTAGCTGAATGAGCTCATACCAGTTTTGGTAAGATAGTACCCAATTTTTTATAAATAAATGAGCTACAATCACTTAGCCATCTGGTTAAAGTTACTTTGGCAAGTGGTTCACCCAATTTCAAGTCTGCAAAGGAAACAAACAAATGATCTGTATTTTTGTATGTCTTTTGTCCTATGCAGGTGAAAATGTAGTTGCCTATGAACATCCAATAAATGTAACATGTACTCGCCTTTCGTTAGTATATCTGGGGAAGAATACTGGCAATTTAATGGACTGACTGATACTGGATTCTGACACAACTTTGGGAAGAAAGGATGCATTACTTCTTGTACGTAAAATCTATCCTTGTGAAAAATCAAGTATGGAGGTTTTGAAGACTATGCCTGAATTTCTGAAATTTGTCTAGCAGATGTAATGGCTACTAGAAAAAAACATTTTCCAAGAAAGATAATTAAGGTCACATTTACTTGCTGGTTCAAAGGTGCAATGAGGATGACTTTGTTCTTCAACATGGTAGATTTCTGTAGGAATTTTGGAGTTAATGGGATTGGTGGATAGGCATAAGTAGACTGGGGGTGGGGGGGGGGGCAATCGTGAAGTAGAGCATCCTTTAGTGATTCTCCCGGTGGGGGGTGAATTAGGGCAAAGTAGCTGCTACATTTGTTGTTTAGGGGAGAAGAAAAAAAATGCATGAAGGCTGGCCACATCAACGAAAAAGGATTTCCATCACATTCTTGTTGAGAGACCACTCGTGAGGTAGAAGAATGCACCTGGCTCAACTTGCATGCTATCAGACTGGACTTCCCCAGAATGTGCATTGCTATGAGAAACCAGTTGGATGAGATCACCCATTGCCACACTCTGAGCACTTCTGGACACAAGAGGTAAGATCTGGTCCCTCCTTGTTTGTTGATGTACCAAACTACTGACATACTGTCCATCTGAATTGCAATCGTCCCTTAAGGGAGAGTACCTTGAAGGTACTGCAATGCTAAAAGCACTGCTCTCATCGTCTAGAACACTGACTTGTAAGTTGGCTTCTGCGGGGGACTAAGTACCTTGGACTGTTTTCTCCAGAAAATGTCCCACCCCCACTGGGAAGCGTCCATGGTCACTATGGCCTTTGGCTGAGGAGCAATGAACGGACGGCCTTGTAGAACCAGATCTGACTGAATCCACCACCTGAGATCTCTCTTGCATATCTGAGTGATTCGCATCAGAGTTGACATGGACTGGTAAAGTACTGACCCTTGTGTTGCTAGCATCCACTGTAGAATTCTCATGTAAAATCTGGCTAAAGCTACTAGGTGCTGTTGCACGGACATTGATCCTAGAGTTTGAAGGACCAAGTGGGATGAAATCTTTGTACTGCAGATTACCTTTCTGATTTATGATCTTAAGTTTGAACCCTTAAAGGAGGCAGTGAAGCTATCACTGAGTTTGTGTTGGACAGTGCTCCTATGAATTCCAAATTCTGAGTTGATTCCAATTGAGAATTCTTGTAGTTTATGGTTATCTCCAGATAAGAACACATCTGGAGAAAGTACAGTTTTGTACCTACCATAAATGTAGATGTCCGAACAGGATAGCATCTGCAGTCCTTAAAAATGGGTTGTCCTGTCGTCAGGCAGCCCTTCGGTCGGCCGGATTCCAAAGTCTGGGTCTGGCCTCGGCTGGTGTCGCACTTCACCCGACGTCATCTCTGCTGGTCTTCGGGTATAAAGGCATCAGCCAACGCCATTTTCCTCAGTGTTTCTTGCCCCAGATGCCAGTTGCCCTCTTGGTTAGCTAAACTTTTGAGTAAATGCCAATGTTTCCAAAAAAGTAGAAGGCAAGCACAAAAAATAAGCATGTATGTACATATATACAAACAAATACACCATAAGAAATCCCCCCCCCAGCTAGCTATTAGGTGGGCAAATACCCTAGGAGTACCACAGAGGGGAAGGAGGGTGGGTAATCCTGACTGCAGATGCTATCCTGTTCGGACATCTACATTTATGGTAGGTACAAAACTGTACTATGTCCTTCAAGGATGCATCTGCAGTCCTTACAAATGGGTAGAATACCATAGCCAAACTAGGGGAGGAGGAAGAAGAATTATGGTGTAGTTAGGATCCCTTGCAAAACAGCAGTGGCAAACCCTGCTCGGGATCTAGAGTATAGAGGTAAGTTATAATGCTTGGCAAATGTATGCACGGAGGTCCAAGTAGCAGCCTCAATAATGTCCTTGGTAGCCACTCCTCGTAAGAAAGCTGTGGTAGTGGCTGTAGCCCTTGTAGAATGAGGCCTTATGTTCTGTGGAATTTGCTTTCCATGGTAGGAGTAACAGAATCTTATGCAATTTCCTATCCACTTGGAGATTGTCTGTTTGGAAATTGCTTTTCCTTCCCTTCCTGTTGCATAAGCTACTAGAAGCTGGTCAGTTTTCTATTGCCCTTGGTTCTGTCCAGGTAGTAGCGCAACTGTCTATGTACATCCAATGTATGCAGCAGTCTTTCCCCCCTGTTCTGTGGATTGGGAAAGAAGGTAGGTAGGTGGATTGCCTGGTTTAGAGGCACTCTGGATACCACCTTAGGCATAAATGTAGGATTAGTTCTCATGGACACTCTATCTTGATGGAAGATTAGGAAGGGTTGTACTGCCATTAAAGCCTGTAGTTCGAAACCCTTCTTGCTGAAGTAATTGCCAGTAGGAAAGCAGTTTTCCAGGATAGGTGTTGAAGATCTGCTGTTGCTGCTGGTTCGAATGGAGGGAGTGTTAATTTTTCTAGCACAAAGTTCAAGTCCCATGCTGGTAATGGTGGTTTCCTAGGAGGTTTTACATTCTTAATTCCTCTCAGGAACTGCCTGAGTAGAGGATGTGAGAAGACAGGGGGATCGTAGCTGTATTCTGCAGAAATAGCTGATGCATGTATCTTGATGGAGGAATAGGACAGGCCTGTATGGAGAAGCTCTGCGAAGTACTCCAGGATGTTGGCAATATCTACCTTTGACACATCTTTCCCTCTTTCAGTACTCCAAATGACAAACCTTTTCCATTTTCCTGCATAGTTCCTTCTTGTTGAAGGTCTACGGGCCTCAAGGATAATGTCTTTAACCCTTTGGGATAAATCTGGGTTAGTTGCTCTTATGTAATGTTCCAGGCAGTCAGTTGCAGAGTTTTCAGGTTTGGATGCAGGATGTTGTAGTCTCTCTGAGTTAACATCAAAGGAATCAGGGGCAGTGTCCACGTTTCCCCCCGAGACATGCTCCTCAGCAATGGATACCAATGTTGTCTTGGCCAATTTGGAGCTATCAGAATTATCCTTGGGCGTTCCTCTTTGATTTTCAGTAGTACCTTGTGCATCAAAGGAAGAGGTGGAAATGCATATGCTGTCAGGCCTTTCCAATTGAAGGATAGAGAGTCCACCTTCCAAGCAAGTGGGTGGTATGTCCTTGTGCAGAATTTCTTGAGCTGGTGATTGAGTGGGGATGCGAATAGGTCTATTTGTGGTATTCCCCATTTCTTTGTGATGGCCTTGAAGATGTCCGGGTGTAGCATCCATTCGTGAGCATCCGAGGTAGTTCTGCTTAACATGTCTGCTAGGATGTTTTCTTTTCCGGTACAAATATTGCCTGTAATTGAATGTTGTAGCTCAGAGCCATATTCCATAGGTCCAGAGCCATTCGGCATAGGGGGTATGAATGAGTGCCTCCCTGTCTGTTGATGTACCACATGACTGTGGTGTTGTCTGTCCTTATCATCAATTGGCCTTCTTTGAGGAATGGTCTGAAATTCTGGATTGCTAGTTTTACTGCCAGCATTTCTTTTTGATTTATGTGCAGGTGCAGCTGATCTGGAGTCCATAAGCCTTGAATGCACTTGTCCAGCATGTGGGCCCCCCAACCGAGGTCTGAAGCGTCCGTTGTGATGGTTTGGTTTGTTTGAATGTTGTGGAAGTACAAGCCTGGGTTTGACTGGCATGCCTGAGCCCACCATAGGAACTCTTCTTTCAGGCATGGGATCAGTGGTATTTCGGTTTCTAAGCTGTGCTTGTGTTGAGACCATAAATTCTTTAGGTACCACTGTAGCTTTCTCATATGCAGTCTGGCATGGGGGACCAAGATTATGCAGGATGCCATGAAGCCCAGGGCCTGCAGTACTTTCCTTGCTGTTAGTTTGCTCTGCTTTGTTAATGCCAAGAAGTAAAGAGGAAGTTGTTCTTGTTTTTCTGCAGTTAGGAATGCCATCTGTTTTACTGTGTCCAATTCTGCACCCAAGAAAGTTCTTGTTTGGGATGGTATCAGTCTTGACTTTTTTAAATTGACTGTGTATCCCAGGGCTTGTAGTAAGCAAATGACTCTTTGTAAGTCTTGTGTCAGCTTGCTTTTGTTGTCCGCTTGTATCAGGCAGTCGTCCAGGTATGGATAAATTTGGATTCCCTGAAGCCTGCAATGAGCGATTACTGATGCCAGGCATTTCGTGAACACTCTGGGTGCAGTAGATAAGCCAAAGGGCAATGCTGAGAATTGATAATGCTCTGATCCTGCAAGAAATCTGAGGTATCTTCTGCAAATTGGTCGTATGGGGACGTGCAGGTATGCCTCCTTGAGATCTAGAGTTACCAGCCAATACTCCTTTCCCAGCATGGGAAGAAGTTGCTGTAGGGTCAGCATTTTGAATTTTGGAACAATGATGAATGTGTTTAAAGCGGACAGGTCGAGAATAGGTCTCCAACTTTTCTCTTTTCTTGGTACTAGGAAGAGTCTGGAGTAAAATCCCTTGCCCTGTTCTGTAGGTGGTACCCTTTCCACAGCTCCCATCTTTGTTAATTGAGCTATTTGTTTCAGGGCTTCTGTCTTTTGATTTGGTGGTAGGTTTGGCATTCCTCTTTTTACTGGTAAGGTGTGGAAATGAAACCTGTAGCCTTGGTCTATAGTTTGCAAAATCCACTTGTCTCTTGTGATATGGTGCCAGTTTTCTGAAAATAAGGCTAACTTTCCACCTAAGGGTGCTGCTATTTGTTCCCTGGTAGGCGGTGTCAGAGCCAAGTCACTGTGATTGTCCTGTTGCAGTGGTAGTGGTTGTATCTGTGCCTCGTTGGTTATTGCCTTGCCACTGGCGTCCCCTGTAGGCACCTCCTCTGGAATGATTTCTGCCTCTGGAACGTCTATTCCTGCCTCTCTGATTTTTAGAGGAGTCTGGAAAGGACCAATTTTGGAAGGCCAGTTCCTGCTGAACCTTGGGGGCTGAACCTGTAAGAAATCTTTAACTGTTTGTACAGATTTTGCCTTCTCTTCCATTTTCTTCATTACTTGTTGGGCAGGAGAACCAAATAGACTGACCTTATCCATAGGAGCATCTAATAGCTTTGCTTTAACATGATCCGGCAAGACCTGTTCTTTCAGCCATGCATGCCTTCTTATAACTGTGCCAGTCATGGCTGATCTAAATGAAGCCTCCAGTGCATCATAGCCACATTTTAAAGAATGGTTACTAACCTGCCGAATGTTATTCACCATTTCTAGAACATATTTCTTATCTAAGGAATCATCAGAGGACAGTTTCTTAGTTAACTGATCAAGCATAAACTCTTGGTATTGGATCATATGAAACTGACAGTTCAGAGCTCTAGCTGAGAGAGTAGCAGAGGTGTATACTTTTTTACCCCATCTCTCTAAGGACCTGGATTCCCTATCAGAAGGGAGAGGGTTTTTTGCTGAGGTCGAAGCTACTGCCTTAGGCCCCTGGGAGATAGTCTCAGGATCTGCAAAAGGAGCCTTGTATAAGTGGTGATGAGTGTCCGATACCCTGTAAAACCTATCGGGCTTAGCAGGGGCTGGAGGTAAAGTATCAGGAGCAGTGCAAACATCATTAAATGCATCATCCACAACAGGAAGAACTGGAGGTATAGCTAAGGATCTATGTTGCGGTAAGTGTAAAAAGGTCCTAAGCCTTTTTCTTGAATCTGAGAAATCTTGTCCCTGCCATTGGAATTGCTCTCTCATGGCATGTAAGGTTTCCCCAAAGGAAAATTCCTCTGGTGGAGAGGCAGAAGGAATAGATTCTTCAGCATCAGAATCTTCATAAGTAGAAAGAGGAGCCTCTGGATGGTCTGTATTGTCTGAAACATCAGAAGAGTCATCTGAGGACACTGGCTCAAGGGGCTCTGCTCTAGGTCTCTATTCTGGAGGTTGAGAGGCCCTGTCTGGGTGAGACTGGGATCCCCTTATTAAAGAGATGAGATCCTCTGCCAGAGTAAGCATTTGGGAACTGGAACTGGGCCTGTGAGAGGGGGGCTTAACAGGCACAGACTTAGCAGTTTTGGCTGCTTTAGCCCTGGCAAAGGCCTTTATAGACATGGCTGCAGGAGGCCTAGCAGCACCACGTGCTGGGGTAGAGACATCCAAAGGGATGGTGTCCGATAATTCTAGAGAAACCACATTAGTAGGCAAAACTTCAGAGGCCGATTCAACAAGGGTAGAAGGGGCCTCGGTAGTAGTCATGGATTCGGCTGAAGATTGAACCGTTTGCTCGGTTTCGGCCGAAACCGAGACACTCACGGTTTGCTTAACCGTGGTTTCGGCCGAAACCGCGGACCGCGAGTGTCGGTCCTTTTCTTTGCATTTCTTAACAATTTGCGTAGTCGGAGGATCTGACGGCATAATGTACGCAAAATCTGAGCCGAAAAACTGTTCAGCAAACTCCGACCGACGCCTAAGCGTTCGTCGGTTGAAGGAAGCACAGGCTAAACAAGCTGCTACGTCGTGGTCTGGGCCTAAACAAGGTAAGCAGTAAGAGTGGAAATCTTTATGAGGTATTTGTTTCCCACAAGTTAAACAGTTATTCATTTTTTCTGACATCGGCTGAGGCAAGAAAGAGTCCCCAACGGGGTACTTAGCTTCTAGAAGTCTTCGATGTAGTATTCGGTAGTAGTAATCTCTGGATCTGACCGACCGGCACTTGCGAACAGCTTCTGCTTCGGGCGCCACGCGGCAAGAAAGACTGAGGAAAATGGTGTCGGCTGATGCCTTTATACCCGAAGACCAGCAGAGATGACGTCGGGTGAAGTGCGACACCAGCCGAGGCCAGACCCAGACTTTGGAATCCGGCCGACCGAAGGGCTGCCTGACGACAGGACAACCCATTTGTAAGGACTGCAGATGCATCCTTGAAGGACATCCTGATCTCTTGCCCTTATTAATTGATGCCTGGTCGGGGCGGTAATGAGCTAGTCATCTACTGGAAACACCGAGATTCCTTGCAGTCTCAAGTGAGCTGCTACTACTGCCATACATTTGGTGAACACTCTGGGGGTTGTGGTGAGGCCAAACAGCAGAACTCTGAATTGGTAATGACTGGCTCCCAGACAGAAGCATAAGTACTTTCTGAACTGTCTGCTCATCTTTATGTGATAGAAAGCATCCTGAAGGTCTATCGAGGACATCCAATCGTCGTTGCCCAAAACAAGGGAGAAGGGACGGAACCAGGATCATCCAAAACTTAGTGCATCAAATTAACTTGTTCTAGTTGCTGAGATCGGAAATTGGTCTCAAGTCCCCTGTTTTCTTTGGCACTAAAAATAATCTTGAATAAGTTCTGGATTCTATCTGGTCTGGCGGGACCTCTTGTAAGACTCTCTTTTCAAGCAGACTTTGTATTTGAAATGCTGTTTCTTCTGTCTGACTGGGTGGAACATCAGGGAAATTCTTTGAGATTGGAGGTGAAAGGGAAAAGGATATTACTTAAGCTCTGGAAACAATCCTGTGCACCCAAGAATCTTTTATGTCTAACCAGATTCTCTGGTGCAAGGTTAAATGATCCCCAACTACCTCCAGAGATGGGCAACCAGGTCTCCTTTCAGGAGCGCTGGTAAGGTCTGTCAAAGAAAGAATGTCTGTATCCCTGGTTTTGCGGGCCACCTCTGCCATGGGGGCAGCGTCAACCATTGGAGTTTCCCCCTCTACCCATAGGGGAATTTTCTCCACATGTGTCCTGGAAAGGACGGTTGGATTTCTTGAACCACATCTTTCGACCACCTTACTGATTCCTAGAAAAGGATCATTGAGGGGTCAAGAAATGCACGCTAACAGCAGATAAGGTCTTTCTATCCTTCTCACACCAGGATAATGTGTCCTTCACTTTGGGTTCAAACAAAGACATGCCATGAAAAGGAGCATTAACAAACGAAGACTTGAAGGGCTCCTCAAAATCACAAAAGTGCATTCCAGGCACGTCTCCTAATGGAAATGCCTGAACCTGCTGCCCTTGAGGTTCCTTCGGCTACATTCGAAATGAGCCTCAAGAACGAATTTGAAATGGACTGCAGGGTAGCCAACTGAGAAGTCATAGATGATTGGACCTCTGCAGACACAGACCCTGAGAGAGTATTTGACAGTTCCTTAATCAAATCCCACTGCAACCTAGTAAAGTGTGCCATATAATTCAGTGACCTTAAGGCAAACATCGCTGAGGTATAGACACGCTTCTCAAACCTGTCCATTGCCCTAGACTCTCTGTTAGGGGGATGAACAGTGGAACTCTCTTTGGCAAATTCCTTTTTGCTGGTCACCACCACAACCGTGGCATCAATGGGATTCCTTTAGCCTAAAACTCTTTCCCCAAAGGTAGTGCCATCATTTTGTCTGGTTTTCTAGGTATGAGTTCAACTGTGTCAGGTTCCTTCCACACCCACAAGGAGTAACCCAGGAGGTAGATAGGCCAGTACCAAAAGCCTCCAGGAATACCAACTACTTAGATGAAGGACTGCTGGGCATCCAACCACCTCTCTGCTTTAGGATATCAAGGATGTCTCAAAATGAGACATCTTCATGACGTGATCATGGGGACCCTTCACCTTCATCGAAGTCAGTATCCTCCATGACAGACTCCTCTGGGGAGTCCAACTGCTTCCTCTTTCACTTCTTCCTAAGGACCTCCTCAGTGGGATGCCCCAGGGAGGTATCAGAAGAAACTGAAATACCCTGCTGGGAATTCTGGGGATCCCGGACTGGCTGTCCCTGTGGTAAAGAGTGATGAAGCTCTGAGTGCAGAGACATCAAGGTAGATGGCTGAAAATTTGAGGGGGCTGGATCCATCCATTCTGCCAAGATAGAAAAAACCCTCTTCACAAACTTGAAGGCAGACCACTCCGGAGAAAGAGAAGACCTATTTTCCAAAAAGACAAGCTTTTAGACTGCCATCTTCTCCCACTCCAAACGCAATCCCCCCCGAGATGGAGGCCAGGGGTGAGCTATTCAATGCCGAGGCAACAAGGCACAGAGATGGCTGTGACAACGTCGGAGGCAACACCAGCATCTCAGATCCAATAGGGAAGCTTTGGCTCCAACAGCCCCCCAGATCCATCTGAATTGGAGCACTCAGAGTAAGGTTCAGGATCCAAGCCAGACAGAGCCAGGAAGCTTGGACCGAGGGACTCTGAAAAAGATAAAGGAATCAGAGGTGGAACTCATAGTGGAGGTGTAGTCGAAGAACAGACCTACTGACCAGAAGGGGCAGGTGCCGATAAGACACCCATCTGACTCTGCACAGACAGGATCTTCCACACCACTTTTTTCACATCTTCCTCTGCCAAACTTCTGGAAGAACGAGTAGAAACAATATAGGGGGACCTGGGTTGCTAATGCGCCAAAAAAGGTGAGGGCACCCTTGAAGGTACCAGATCTACAAATGGCAAGTATCTTGCTCGGGCTAGACAAATAAGACTTGAGGTGGTTGGACTGGAGGTAGTCAGATCCAATACCTTTTTGTCTTATCTCAGAAATCAGGCCCATCAATTGTTTTCTTTTTCAGTTCCATGGGTGAGGTCGGATCCATCTTGGTTCTTTTCCTGGATGTCTCCAAAACCAGGGTGGATGATACAGATGGTTTTGGAGATGAAGTTTTCGACTGTTTACTTTTGGGAGACTGATCTCCAAATATAGCCTCTCCAAAGGCAGAAGGAAATAAGCCTTTAAAATAAGCTTAGTCTTTCTTTCTACAAGTGCCCTGGGGTTGAAACCATCCATATGGAACAATCATCTTGAAGATGAAACGGCCCCAGACAGTAAACACACAGTGTGAGCATCAACTGGAAGTTTGTGCTCACACAATGCATTTTTTAAATCCAGTAAGGCATTTTTCCACCACAGCCAAAAACTACAACAAGGCAAATTTAAGTAAGACGTTTTTTATCAGGCCAGACAGGAAGAAAGAAAAAAAACTATCAGCAATGGTAATAAAGGCCTACAAAAGTGTATACTAACTATAGTATTTTAAGACGTACGTACTGTACAACAGTCTCTCCCTGTCTTCTAATGAACAGTAGTATTTTAAAGAAGTACAAACTGTACGATAGTTTGAGATACAAGGTATAGAAAATTTATAGAATTTAATGTAAATTAGAAAATAACAAGACTTAAAGAATAATAACACATCTGAAAAACGCTCGAGAGATATGGTCAACCACATTTTTCGTGAAGAGAGGCAAACAAGATCTGAGGGAACTTAGGGTGGTGCATTATGGGTAAGGGAAAAGCTTGAGAGTTTTTTGGTTGCCACGAGCTTTAGCAACAGCCAAGTTGGATCCAAGGATCGGATCTGAGCCCATCAGTTGGGGATAGAGTGAAAGCTGACAACATCAGATCCAGAGATCTTAGAGACATTTCATAATTTTTATGAAAATTAGTATAAAACAGAAGATATGGGACGAAAAACAATGCCCAAATGGAAATATTTATGGAAGACTTAATTATGCCAAGGTCAGAAGAAGATGAGTCTCAACAATTAATATCTATGACAGGAAGAGATGAGGTAAAAACAATGATATACAAATCTCCAAGAAAAGAAGGTATTCCTGTAGATGTTTGCTAACCGGAATTGGAAAAAGTAATAAAGATCTGGAAATTTTGGTTAACAGTATTTTAAAAGGGGATGTGGTGGGGGGGGGGGCAGAGAAAGCTATGGAGGTTATATTACTCAAACAGGCTACAGGCCCTTCAGACCCAGCTCCATACAGACCTATTCCAATGTTAAACCATGATTACAAAGTGCTTACCTGATGTTGCTAAAATTGATAGATATGGAAGATATGGATCAATATGGTTTTGAGTGAGCAGGCAAATATTTAACAACATTAATAGGACAATGATGATCAGAAAGCAAATAGAGTCAACTAAGATTTTAAGAGGAGGAAAAAGGTAGCATATTCATTCCCTAATAGAGTGATGAGGCTACTTTTGAGAATGTGTAAAGGTTTGGCGTCAAGAATTAAGATAGGATGGTTCCTCTCTGACACGTATTTGAACACTGGAACTAGGCAGGGTGTCCTCTTTCCCCTTTATTTGCTTTATATTTAGTCATTAGCAAAGAAAATAAGGGACTCACAAATTCAAGGACATAAACTGTATGGAAACCGAGAAAAGTTAGCTTTATTTGCAAGTATTATTCTAAATTTGAAAAGTAGGAAGGAATTGCATAAATTATGCATTTGGAGTGAATGACAATTGCTAAAAGGAAAGCATATGTGCATACTGTATGAAAATATCTAGGATTTATGTTTTTTTTTTTTCTATTAATATATGTATACCCACGTCAATGTTTCTACTGTGATTTAACAAAGATGTTTAAAAAAGATAAAAGCAGCATGCAATGTAATAATCAGACCCACAGGGGAAAAAAATGAGTGGATATGTAAAGATAAGGCAGAAGTAAAAGCTCAAGAAGAAACCGGCATATGCTCAGAGTTAACATTGCTATTCAATCCCCCGCCCCCAGTGCCTGCAGGCCATCAGTCCTCCCACTAATTATACATAGTCCATTCATTCTTCAGCAAAAGGAATTTGATCCAGTATCACAGTGAAAGCTGTCTAGTGGTGGTCAATATTTTTGTACCCATAATGGTGGTCTGTGCCCTCACCAGCATCCTGGCAATGAGGGTGTTTATCCAATAGCTCTAGCCCGATCAGTAAGGAAGAGGGACATGTCATACACATTACAGAAGAGGACCACAATGCCTTCCCCATGTGAGTACACATACTGCACACCCACACTGAAGGCTATCACGTGGTGGTTTGATGAGCCCAGCATCTGCCCCAGACTATGCATTTGAATCACTGGTCATCCTCCAAGACAATGTGGCAGTGCATGGCTGGCTATAACTCCTCTCAGGATAAGCACATCCATCTGACCCCTACTTCTCCATCAGACACTACAGTTGCAAATTTAACTGAAGCTGCATGGATCATAGTTGATGCTTTATCCATCTATGCCATCAGACGGAGAACAGTCAGTGCACTGCTGCTGATTGCACTGGGATCATAAAGGGTCACCCCATTTAAATAGTTAGGGATGTCAAACACAATACCAGCTAGAGTTGGACAAATCTGGGCTGACGGATGATTTGACAACTGTGACCATTGTGTGGAGAGCATTTACAGAAGGATCATGCGACCTTGTGCATGGGTGACTATTGTAACTCAAACAGCCACCTAGGGCCTTGAGAAACAAGGATGGTGATGGGACTGTTGTCATAAAAGTATTACAGTCGTAGCATGGATGGACTTCAGTCTGTCCAGGGGAACATTTACTTTGCATATTCTTGTGTCCATCTGGCAGCTGATAAAGTGAACTGTTGTTTGGGCTAGAGGTGAGATTTTCCATGATTTACAACAATGCCTAAAAATAGGCAGAACTGCAAAAAGCAATCTCTAACTGCTTGTAAATGACTTTGGTTAATGTAGCAAGGAGCCAGTCATCTAGATATGGGAATACATGCATCCCTTTTAATCACAGATGAACTGAAAATACTGCCAATGAACACCTGGGGAACTGTGGTGAGGCCAAAGGGCAAGGCCTTGAACTTGATTGGCTTCTAGCTAAATAAAAGGACATTCTAGTCTCTTTTGAGATTTTCACGTGAAGGTAGGTCCTTGAACATCTTTGACTCTAAAAAGAATACAGAATAGATTCCTGAGCCTCTCTGGAGAGGTTGGATCTCTTGGAGTGCTTTTTGCAGAAGGACAGACACCCCTTTTTGACTGCCTTTAGAAGGTGGTATTAAACATCTTAAGTGGTGGACAACTGTATGGGTCTTGTTTTGGGAAAAGGGTATAGTTATAGCCTGTGGATATAATATTGCAGCTAGAAATAATTTTTTTTCTCCACACTTCTGGAGAAATAAACATCCCTGACTGCCTCCAGATGGGTACGTCTTCAGGGATACGGAGTCTGTTTGCCACAAAAGACCCCACCCCACTAAAACCCTGATTCTTTAGACTCCCTTGACCGTGTAATCAGAGTCTCTTGAAGGGGCTCTGTCTGCCTCAGCTGCCCCTGTCTAAGGAGGAATGAAAAGGTTAACACTAGGACTTCCTAAACCAAAGGAACTTGGAGCCCTTCTTATTTCTATTGAAGGGTCATTGAGGATTCTCAAATATGATGCTGACGGCAGAAAAAGTCCTCCCTTCCTATTTGCACCTTGTTAGTTTTTCCTTCAACATGAGTCCAAAGAGTGCAGAACCATCAGAGGATGAATTGGTGAATGATGCCATGAAGTTGTCTCCAAAAAGTTGCATAAACAAAGCCTGGCATGGCATCTGAGAGATATGCTTATACGTGCCTCTCTTGCCAAACCTATCAGCAGGGTTGTGTAGTAGACACATGGGAGAGGTTTCTGATGCTCAGCACAGTACCAGCAGTTGTCTTCAATTGTTTTCCTGACTTTGGCAAGAGTGGCTTATGCAATGTAGCCATAGAGTGCTCGGTTATGTCCCCTTGGAAGAGATTCAAACAAGTCAGATAATTTAATGCTCTTAGTAAAAGTGCAACAATAATAGAATCCACCACAGGAGACCTTATCTGGTTTGTGCGGTATTTCTTCATTGTGCCTGGTTCCTGCCATGCCCTCTTGGGGTAAGCCAAGCAGAAGTGACCACCAAGAAGTAAAGGGTTCAGAGCAATATACCTCAAAGAGCACATCATCCAGAGAGGATGGTTCTGTTGGCCAAGAACCCCTCTGTCTCATCAGTTTGCGTGCAGGTATCAGAATCAGGAAGGACTTTCTTCTTGGAATCTTGGGGGTTGACAAAATTCACACTTCCTCAGGCTTCATTTTCATGAGCTCTGTCTACGCTTTCTCTCCTCTTCGCGGATTTACACAAAAGACTGAGGTGAGAATCTGGTGGTAGAAATAGTCTATTTACAATTAGTTTGACATACCTGTCAGTGAACAACCTAGGCCCAAAGAACTTAAAGATATTCAATCCATATCTAGGCATTCCGGCCCCAGGCACACCAAACAAATTGTGAGTGTCACTGGAAGGGATTTTGTATTGATATTTTGTACAGTTAAGTTTTGTCCATAACTAAATAGAACAATTATACAGAAACTAACTGCACTACAAGAAGTACATCTATAGATTTTATATGTGTGTGTGTGTGTGTATATATATATATATATATATATATATATATATATATATATATATATATATACATACACATATATATATATATATATATATATATATATATATATATATATATATATATAGGGTCTATATTAGAACACTGAACACGAAATATCAAACGACCTAAAGGCCGAAAATACCGGACCTCAAACTCGCTGCGCTCCCCACACTAAATGTGCTGTGATCTCACAAAAAGCATATCGAGGTCTGGCATTTTCGGCCTTTAGGCCGTTCGATATTTACACTTTTCGATGTCGTAATAGGAACCCTCTATAGCTGTATATATATATATATATATATATATATATATATATATATATATATATATATATTATACACACAAACACACACACACATATATACACAATGTACATGTATACATATTCGGATCCCTATCACAACACCTACAAGCCACAAACCCGACACTCAAAACAACGACACCAAAACACAGAAAACGCACAAAACCAACAACTCACAAAACCGAACACCATAACACCGACACACAAAATGTAAACTACACATAACACATAACTATACATGCACTAACCCTAACCCAAACCCTAACCCTAAGGTCCAACACTACCGCACACTTACCCTATCCACACCCTAACCCTAACTCACTTAACCCGCCACTAAACCTACATTCCATCACTATTGCACACTTACCCTACCCGCACCCTAACCCACTTAACCCGCCACTATACCTAAAGTCCGTCACTACCGCACACTCACCTTTCCCGCACCCTAACCCTAAATCCTACACTATCTCACACTTACCTGTCCGCTCCCTAACGCTAAATCCCTCACTATCTCAAACTTACCTGTCGCTCCCTAACGCTAAAGCCCTCACTAGCACACACTTACCTGTCTGCTCCCTAACGCTAAATCCCTCACTAGCACACACTTACCTGTCCTCTCCCTAACGCTAAATCCCTCAACGCTAAATCCCTGTCCACTCCCTAACGCTAAATCCTTCACTAGCACACACTTACCTGTCCACTCGCGCTCACACATTGCCCATGTCGGTGTTTCGGCTGTCGGGATTTCACATTGTCGATCATCTGTCTCGTCGGTCTTCTCGTCTCTGTCTTCTTAGTGTCGGTGTTTCGGCGTGTCGATGAAGTCAAGGAGACCCACATATTCACATATATGTATATACAGTAGAGAGTCGATTATCCGAACGTCAATTATCTGAAACGTCACTTATTAAAAAAAGAAGTTATGTACCTACCATAACGTTCCATGTTAGTTGTCTTCATCTCGCCTTCCTTCTTGCTGTTTGGGTTCGGAGCCGATCCTCGGCTCTGACTCTGCCATATTCTATAGCTCGAGAGCTATTCACTGGCTCGAGGCTACCCCTTATCCCAGCATGCCCAGCGTCAGCTACCCAGATCTCGTTTGTGATAGCGCACACTACACATAAGTAGAGTAACCAGTTCCTAAAAACTGGTTGTCCAATACACCTAAACAAGGAAAGAGTTATAAATTACCTGGCATGTGAAGTAATAAATGATGCTCAGCCAGTGAAAACAAAAGGGAACTCCTCACAATCCTCTAGGAAGGGGGAAGGAGGGAGGGACGCAAGAAGGAAGGCGAGATGAAGACAACTAACATAGAACGTTATGGTAGGTACATAACCTCTTTATGTTAAGTTGTCCATCTCACCTTCGTTCTTGCTGTTTGGGACAGCATCCCTAGCACCTAAAATCCCAGGTGGCTCATTGGAAAAGACTCTTCAGAACAGAAGAACCAAACTAAGCTCTGCTCCGGGAGACCATATCTACCTTGTAATGAGAGATAAAAGTGTGAGGGTTTGCCCAAGTGGCAGCTGAACAGATTGAGTCTATGGGCAACCTAGACTGAAAAGCTACAGAGGTGGCTAATGCTCTAGTGGAATGACCTTTTGGTTTAGCTGGTAGCTCTTTATTTTGTAACTGATAAATAAAGGCAATAGTATCAGATAACCATCTGGATAAGGTCACATTAGAAACTGGAAGGCCTTGTTTGTTGAAAGCATAAGAAAGAAATAACTGGTCTGACTTTCATAGTTCCTTAGTTCTATGGAGGTAAAGCCGTAACTGTCTGTGTACATCCAATTGGTGGAGCTTGTATTCTGCCTTGTTGCTGTGATTAGGAAAGAAAACTGGGAGATCTATGGATTGATTTAAATTGTTCTCGGAGCAGACTTTAGGAATAAAGGATGGATTGGTCCTCAGAGAAACTCTGTCCTTGTGAAACACCAGGTAAGGAGGACAAACACATAGTGCTTGAAGTTCTGAGACACGTCTAGCTGAAGTGATAGCAACCACAAAAAGTGTCTTCCAAGAAAGACATTTTAAAGAACATGATGCTGCTGGTTCAAAGGGAGGCAAAATTAAGGAAGCGAAAACTAAACTGAGATCCCAAGGAGGAGGATGATCTCTAACTGGGGGTCTAAGAAGAGATGCTCCTTTCATAAAGGCCTTGCAGAGCTTACGAGACATTATGCTAGAATTAAACATACAGAAATGAAAATTAGAAATGGCAGCTAGTTGTACTCTAATGGTAGCGGAAGCCGCACCAGACTGAAAAAGCTGTGCTAGAAATTCAAGAATTTCATGGACTGGGGCAGAAAAAGGATCCACATTTCTAGATTCTGCCCAGTAAGAAAACAGTTTCCATTTACTAGCATACGTTTTCCTTGTAGTAGACTTATGTGAGGAAACAATAATATCACGGACTGCTGGGGAGATATTGGAAAGCCTGGCTAAGGTTGGAAGTGAAGTAACCAAGCAGTGAGCTGGAGAGTTTGAAGGGATTGGTGCAACCCGCCTGATTGGTGAATCAGAAGATCTGGAACTGGGTCCAGAATCCACGGTTGATCCAGAAGGTGGAGGTGTAGGAACGGGAACCATATCTGTCGAGGCCAATATGGGGCAATGAGGATAATTTTGCAACCCAACAATTTTGCTTTCTGTATGAGTCTTGGAATTAGGGGAAAAGGGGGAAAGGCATAAAGGAGTCCCTGAGGTCAATCGTGGACTAGAGCATCTCTGGGTATATGACCTGGAAGAGGAAGTAGGGAGAAGCAGCTGCTGCATTTGTTGTTGTGAGGAGTGGCAAATAGGTCGCAGCAAGGCTGCCCCCATTTGCGGAAGATAAGATCCGCAACTTCCTTATTCAGAGACCACTCGTGAGGCATGAGGATAGCTCTGCTTGAGCCTGTCCGCTATGATGTTGGATTTCCCAGGGATGTGCATTGCTATCAGAAAACGTTAGGAGGAAATCGCCCATTGCCACAGTCTGAGTGCTTCTCGACACAAGGGGTAAGACCTGGTCCCGCCCTGTTTGTTGATGTACCACACCACTGACATGTTGTCCATTTGGATTGCAATGGTCTCAGAAGGAAAAGAAGGGCTTGTAATGCTAGGAGAACCGCTCTCATTAGGACACTGATATGCAGATGGTACTCGTGAGGTTGCCTAGTGCCTTGGACTGTCCTGCCTAGATAATGCCCCCCCCCTATCAGGGAGGCGTCCGTGGTAACTGTGGCTACCGGACGGGGTTGTATGAAAGGTCTGCCCTGAATTACTAGTGGGGAGACCATCCACCAAGAAAGGTGTCTTTTGCATGTTTCTGTGATCAGGATCATGTGAGACATGGGTAGTTCCTGGAAAGACCACTGCATGAAAAGAAGCCACTGAAGGGTTCTCATGTGGAAACGCGCTAATGGAACAAGAAGAATGGCAGCTGCCATGGAGCCTAGAGCTTGGAGGACATGTCTGACTTGAACCCTTTTGATATGCATTAGAATTAACACTTGTTGACGAATAGTGGAAACTCTTTCCTGTGGTAATCTTGCAAACATTTCTTTTGTGTTTAATTCTGCTCCTATGTATTTGATAGACTGACAGGGTAACAAGGCAGATTTTTCTAAATTTACTGTAATGCCTAGTTGAGTGCATGATGTGATTGTATAATCCTGTGCCTCTAAGAGTTGACGCCTGGTGGTAGCAGTCAGGAGCCAGTCCTCTAGATAGGGAAACACCTGGAATCCTTGATGCCTCAGGTGAGCCGTGACTACTGCCATACACTTGGTGAACACCCTGGGGGCTGAGGTGAGGCCAAAGGGCAGAGCTCTGAACTAGTAATGACTGGCCCCTACCCGGAAGCAAAGAAATCTCCTGGGGTGTCTGTCCATCTTGATATGGTAATACGCGTCCTGAAGATCTAGCGAGCACATCCAATTGCCCTGACCCAGAAAAGGGAAAATGGACTGCAGTGTCACCATTTATAACTTTTCTTTTTGTACAGATTTGTTCAATCTGCTGAGATCCAGTATTGGTCTCCAGTCCCCTGTCTTTTTTGGTACTAAAAATAATCTTGAGTAAGTTCCGGATACTAGTTGGTCTGCGGGGACTTCTTGAATGGCTCTTTTTCCTAGCAGTCTTGAAACTTCTGTGACTGCTTGATCCCTTAAGATTGGGTGGGACATCTAGGATGGGCTTATTTGATTGTATGGGGGATTGATAGAAGGGAATTTTGTAACCTCCGGATATGATGGATAGTACCCATCTGTCTCTTGTTATACTTTGCCAGGTTTTTGGGTACAGCGAAAGTCTTCCCCTGACTGCCTCTGGAGGTGAGCTGGTGGGCAACCCTTCAGGGATGCTGGAAGGGTTTGGCAGAGAAGGTTTCTCTGTCACCCTGGTTTTGCAGTCCCCCTCTGCCACGAGGGCGGCGTCTGTTGTTGTTGTTTCCCCCTCTGCCCCTGGGGAAAAATCACCACGTGCGTCAGGCAAGGGTCCCTGGGATTTTTGGAACCACATCTTTCCGCTCTTCTGACCCTTGGGATAAGGTCTGGAAGGAGTGGAAAAACGGGCACCCACAGCAGAGTGAGTCTTGCCTTCCTGCTCACACCTGGTCAACGTGTCTTTCACCTGAGGCCCAAAGAGAAAGGAGCCATCAAAGGGAGTATTGGTGAAGGACGCTCAAAAGCGTTCTGCAAACTGACACAGCCACATTCAAGCACGTCTCCAGAGAGCCACACCTGTCCCTGAGGCTCTGCTCGCTCCATCGGCTGCCTAGGAAATCAGCCTCATGGATGTGTTGACTATGGAATTAAGAGTCGCAAGCTGAGAAGCTACTTTGGCTGGTGCTCCCTCAGCTGTAGAATCTTGAAGGGTATCTCCAATCTCTTTCAGGAGATCCCTTTGAAGACGTATAAAATGGCATAGATAGTTCAGGGACCACATTGAAAAGGTCGCTGAAGTAAACATTCGCTTTCCATATCTGTCCATCGTCCGAGACTCTTTGTTCGGAGGATGAACAGATGAAGAGGTTTCTGCTAATTCTTTCTTGGTGGCTGCTGCTACCACCATGGCATCAATGGGCACACCTTAGGAGAGGAATTGCTAGTCCTGGGGGGCTGTAATAAATTTGTTTGGTCTCCTCGGAGTTGGTTCCACAAAATCTGGAGCTGACCAAGCCTTTAGAGCCACTACAGACATGAGTGGATCAAAAGGAGGAGATACCCAGGAGGTGGAAGGTCAGGAACCGAATGCATCCAGGTATACAGACTCAATCTCGGTAGGGGCTAGGGAAGTCCAGTCCCTCCTCTGTCTAAGCATTTCAAGGATGTCTGAAAAGGAAACATATTCAGAGGGGGACCTTGGGGACCCTTCCGATTCATCCATGTCAGTATCTGAAGTGACAGACTCAGGGGAGTCTATTTGCTTCCTCTTGCACTTCTTCCTGGGAGGCTCCTCCGAGTGATCAGAGGAGGCTTCGGAAGAAGAGGGATCATTCAATGGGGTGTCCTGGGGCATAGGTTCCCTACGCTTGCGGTCTGGAGGAGGAGTAGAGGTTGGAACAGACACCACAGGGGGAGGAGCCAATGGAGCTGGCAGTAGAGCTGTTTCGGGGGACAGCACACTCCGCATGACCTCGAAGGTGTCTCGACCTCTAGGCAGAGAAAGCTCTGGCTCCAAAGAAACAGGAGTCTTTCTCCGCGTTGAGGGTGACGGCTCCGAGGCCGATGTTGGAGCCGAGCTCACCTGTGCCGAAGCTCCCAGGGGGAGAACGGGGTCGGACAAGGGTCCGATGCCACTCCCCCCCTCAGAGCCAACGAGAGAGCCTTGGCATCCAGATCCCTCGATAGAAGGTATGACCGAGGTAATCGGAGCTGACGTCGGAACCGGAGAGATGATGATTGGCACCGACATTTCTACTACCTGCGGATCCCTGGTCTCCGGCTCCAAGCTAAAAGTAGTCGGAGGAGGAACAGAAATAGAGGCGGTTGGAGCAGATACCTGTTGAGGTGGGCTGGATAGAATTTTTGCCAGTGCCTGTGACTTAAGCAACCTACTTACTACTCTCGCCACATCATGATCCGATAATCTAGAGGATCGGGAGGAGTGGGAAGAATTATGGCTATGTTCACTCTGTAATAAAGGTGCCAAGTGGGTGGACTCCAAGGACGGAGGCCTCAGTCTCATTTGGCTCCGAGATGGCTCCGAAATACCAGATGGAGCTGATGAAGGAGTTGTCTTCGGTGCCAGACAGCACTGACATACTTGGCTTGTCAAGTAAAGGAGTCGGCTCCGAAGGGAGCCAACAGCTTGACAGACTTAGGGGATTTCACTGTCTGAGTACTTTTAGCCGGAGAATCCTGAGGCTTCAATAATCCCCAAAGGATTAATTTGTTTTTGAGCTCTTGCAGGACCCTTGGACTAAAAGCATGACATATAGAACAGGAGTCCTGCAGGTGAACAGCGCCCAAACAATATACACAACTAGTGTGCCCATCTGTCAGAGACATTTTCTGATAGCATGAGTCCCACTTTTTGAAGCCAGATACCTTGGTATCTAAAAGCTATACTACAAACAACAAGAAACAAATAGACTTTTTTTAAGCTTCTAATTTAAACGGCTATCCTAAGGGGGGTGCGAACTCGCTAATTTAAACGAGTTCAAGGGAAACAGAAGGCCTGCGAGTTATGGAGCGACAGCCAACAAAGCTAAAATACACAAGAAAGCGATTAGGGATAAAGAAAAATTATCTAGACAAAAAATTGACAAATACTTGACAAATTTTGAAGAATAAACAGCAATATATAATAGAAAAAACTATACTAAGCCTGAGCCAGTAAGGAAGCAACCTCAGAGTTGAAGCAGCAAATGAGATCTGGGTAGCTGACGCTGGGCATGCTGGGATAAAGGGTAGCCTCGAGCCAGTAAACAGCTCTCGAGCTATAGAAGATGGCCGAGTCGGAGCCAACCCAAACAGCAAGAATGAAGGCGAGATGGACAACTTAACATCCAGTCTTCCAAAGTTTTCAGGTAGAAAAAAAATCATAAAATCTGAATATGTAAACATTATACGTATTAGCTTGAGCATGTTTTTTGAGCTTGTAGCCAGCTCATGTGTGAAAAATATTCTTTACTGTCCACTGGAATCACTGAAGGGTTAAGTGTGCAGTAAAAAAACAAGATTTTAGAAGTTTTTTTATCCAGTTCAATTATATGTTTGATTATCCAAACAGTTTGATTATATTAACAACGCTAGGTCCCAATTAGTTTGGATAATCGATTCTCTACTGTATATGGTTGCAGTCAATAACATCAAACATTCTCAATATCGAACATTACATGAATTGATGAGGTTGGCTTCGCTGATGTGCATGTGTGTGTACATGCATGCAAAATAACTGTGCAGTAAGAAGTGGGAATTCACCCTTACAGTTGCAGGTGGACTTGCCCGATGCATAAAATAATTAAAAGCATTTTTTTCAATGTTTTTACTTTTGATCTTTGAGCTCAATTTTTCCCCCTGGGATTTTCTATTTTGAGGTTTATTTACAATTTCATATTTATATCTATGGGTCCACTTCTTAATTTCAAAAGTCTACAATATCGACTTTCATAATATCGAACCCAGAATGTTGAGATTGTGGAATCTCGAAATTAAGAAGAAACAAATAAAAATAAACAAGACATCAAAAAATGTGTTTTTGCGGGGGGAGGGGGGTCCCCCTGCACCCTCACACCCCCTGCAACTTAAATATACTAACTTCGAGATCGCTTTACAGGGAAGAGAACAGCAATGGAGATTGCTATATAGTGTGGAACGGGAACATTACCATTCTCTTCACTGTAGCGCAATCTTGGAGTTAGTATATTTAAATTGCAGGGGGACTTGCCTCCTGCAAAAACATGTTTTTTGATGTCTTGTTTTCTTTTTTTTCTTCTTCTTAATTTCGACATTCCACAATCTCAACATTCTGGTTTCGATATTTTGAAAGTCGAGATTGTAGATATTCGAAATTAAGAAATGGACTTCTCTGTATATCTACAGTGGCTATAAAAAGTTTACAAACCCCTGTTAAAATGCAGGTTTTTGTGATATAAAAAAATGAGACCACAATAAATCATTTCAACACTTTTCCCACCTTTAATGTGACCTAATGTACAATTCAATTGAAAAAAAATTAAACAAATCTGTTAGGGTAAAAATATAAAAAATAAAAAACGTACAATATGCTGGTTGCATAAAGTACAGTTGTGTACACTTACCATAAATGTAGATGTTTGAGTGTATTCACTGTTGCAGTCATTACATTTGGGTTATCTGCCTGCAGGTAGCCCTCAGCCGGCCTGAATACCAGAGTCTCGATTCCTGCGTCGGATGCTCTCTCTTCTTCCATGACGTCAGGTCATCGGGGTTATAAAACATGCAGCCAACGCCATTACATCAGTTTTTCTTGCCCCAGATGTCAGATACCCCCATAATAGGAAGCAATTATATGTTATGCTACACCTTCAACAAAAAGCAAATACACCAGAAAGCTCATACACCAAACAAGAAGGAAAGGTAGAGCCACGAGAAGTCAGGGGGCTGGAGGGAGGGCAACCAGGACTGCAACAGTGAATACACTCGAACATCTACATTTATGGCAAGTGTACACTACTGTACTATGTTCTTCGTGTTTCACTGTTGCAGTCATTACATTTGGGTAGATTCCCAAAGCTAAGGAAGGGAGAAGAAAGTTAGAAAGCATTAAGACCAGCTATTAAGCCCTGCAAAACTACAGTGGCAAAACCAGCTCTGGATTTAGAAAAAATAGGCATGTGGTAATGCTTGGTGAAGGCATGAACAGAGCTCCAGGTAGCAGCTTCTAGGACGTCCCTGGTAGGGACTTCTCTGAGAAAGGCTGTAGAGGTAGATGCAGCCCTGGTAGAATGCGATCGTATCCCCTGTGGGGGTAGGTTTTCCATGGTGCTTATAACAGAAATGAATGCAATGGGCTATCCATTTAGAAATGGTTTGCTTTGAAATGGCCTTCCCCTCTGCCCCTACAGCAAAGCCAACTAGCAGATGTTCAGATTTTCTGAGAGGCTTATTCCTGTCCAAATAAAATCTAAGTTGTCTGTGCACGTCCAAAGAGTGCAGAATTCATTCTCCTTTGTTTTGTGGATTAGGGAAAAAGACAGGCAAATGAATGGTCTGATTTAGGGCCACACTAGACACCACCTTGGGCATAAAGGAAGGATTGTTCCTGAGGGAAACCCTGTCTGCATGGAAGATAATAAATGGCTCTACTGTCATGAGGGCCTGTAATTCAGTCACTCTTCTTACTGAAGTGATGGCTAGAAGTAAGGCTGTTTTCCAAGAAAGGAATTTCAACTCTGCAGTTGCAGCTGGTTCAAATGGAGGGAGAATAAGCTTTTCCAATACAAAGTTAAGGTCCCAAGCTGGTGTAGGGGCTCACCTGGGGGGGGGGTCTTAAACTTTTAGTCCCTCTGAGGAAATGCTTTAACAGGGGGGTGAGAGAAGAGGGGAGGTTCAGTATTATAATGTACTGAATTTGCAGAGGCATGAAATTTAATTGATGAAAAGGATAGGTCCTTGTGGAGCACTTCTGTTAAGTACTGAAGAATATGAGGTAAACTGGGCACCGTATTTGTCCATACCCTAGGTCTGGTTCCAGGAACCGTATCTTTTCCACTTTTCAGCACAGGATTTTCTAGTACGACGTCTCCCTTGCTTCCAAAATGACCTTTAGCACCTGCTTACTGAGGGATGCTATTGGAGAGCTCAAGGAATTAGCTAGGCTGCAATGTTCAGAGTTTAAAGGCGAGGGTGCAGAATCTGGCCTGCCTACTGGGACAGCAGGGAAGTTGTCTGAGATAGGTGCCATGGATCCAGGAGTATCATGCTGCGCAAGAGGGGGTACCAGTGCTGGAGAGGCCAGTCTGGTGCAATAAGAATTGTCCTTGGTTTGTCCTGTTTGATCTTTAGCAGAACCTTCAAGAAGAGAGGCAGAGGGGGGGGAAAGGCATAAGCTGAGAGGCTTTCCCAGGTAAAGGACAGGGCAACCACTTTCCAAGCTTGACTGTGGGGAGTCCTTGTGCAGAATTTATCTAATTGGTAGTTCTGGGGGGAGGCAAACAGGTCTATCTCTGGAGTCCCCCATTTGTTCCTCAAGAGGATGAATATTTTTGGTTCCAGTTTCCATTCATGTGGGTCCATGAGATTTCTGCTTAGGTCATCTGCCAATGAATTTAGCTTAGCTGGCAAGAATTGAGCTTGTAGGTGCACTTGGTAGCTCAAGGCTGTGTTCCACAGAGCCATGGCTAGTCTGCGGAGAGGGTACGAGTGGGATCCCCCTGCTTGTTTATGTATCACATAACTGTGGTGTTATCTGTCTTTACCAATAATTGTCCTGGAAGGATGTGGTCCTTGAAGGCTGTCAGGGAATTCTGTACAGCTAACATTTCTTTTTGGTTGATATGCAGGTGCATCTGACTCGGGTTCCATTTGCCCTGAATGCACTGCCCTGCCAAGTGAGCCCCCCATCCACAGTATGATGCATTTGTAGTCGGGGTTTGGGCAGCAGGGGGTAAATTAAAAGGGAGCCCCTTGTTGAGGTGGCAGGCCTCTGCCCATCAAAGGAACTCTGACTTTATACGAGGAATGATAGGAATCATTGATTCCAGGGTCCTGAGAATATTGACACCATAGGCTTTTTAGATACCATTGTAGTTTCCTCATATGCAGTCTTGCATATGGAATTAGTAGAATGCAAGAGGCCATGAACTTCAGGGCTTGCAGGTCATCTTTGTGGCCAGTAGTTTGAAGTAGGCTGTCAAATAAACTTGTTTCTCTGGCGTGAGGTAAGCCATCTGGGAAGTTGTGTTCAAGCTTACTCCCAGGAATACAATCTGCTGGCAGGGTACTAGATGAGATTTCTTTTCATTTAAAGTGTACCCCAGCGAGGTTAGAAGTTTCTTTACAAATGCCAGATGTTTTAATAGCATGTCCTGGCTTTCTGCCTGAATCAGACAATCGTCCAGGTATGGGTATATTTGAATATTTCTCTGCCTGCAAAATGCAATGGCTGGAGCTAGACACTTTGTGAATACCCTGGGTGCAGTAGATAAGACACAGGGAAGTGCAGAGAACTGATAGTGCATGCAGCCTGCTCTGAAGCGTAGGTATTTCCTGCAAGATTCCCTTATTGGAATGTGCAGGTAAGCTTCCTTTAAGTCTAAGATTGCCAACCAGGCATCTTTGCCTAGCATAGGAAGTAGTGTTAGCATTTTGAATTTTGGGATTACCAAAAAAAGAGTTCCAGGATAAGATGCCAGGAGCTGTCTTTTCTGGGTACCAGGAAAAGTCTCGAGTAAAAACCTTGTCCCCTTTCTTCTGCTGGAACAGGTTGAATAGCCCTGATAATTAGAAGAGAGAGAACCTGCTGTTGAGCCTCTGCCCACTGATTTGGGGATATGTCTGGCCAGTCGTTTGGGGTTGGTAAGGTGTGGAAGTGGAATCTGTATCCTTGGAGAACTATAATTAAAACCCATTTGCCCTAGGTAATGAGTTCCCAGTTTTTTCCACGGAGGGTGAGCTTTCCTCCTAAGGGAGCAGGCACCTGAGCAGGGCTTGGAAGGGTTAAGATTAAGTCATTGTGACATTTTTCCATAGGGGGTGTCTTACTACTTTCAGCTTTGGAAGTGGGTGCCCCCCACTGCTTAGGCCTGTGTGTAACCTGAGACTGTAGCCTAGGTGGTCTGCTGTTCCTGGGATTGGACTGAGAAGGCCTGGAAGAGACTGAAAAGGACCAATTCTTAGAAGGCCAATGCCTACTAAATCTGGGAGGCTGTACTTGCAGGAAATCTTTTACAGTTTGCATAGATTTAGCTTTTTCCTCCATTTTTTAAGGACTTCTTCTGCTTTGTTGCCAAACAGGCGGTCTTGGTTTAAGAGAGCATCTAGTAATTTAGCTTTAACATGATCTGGCAAGTTTTGCTCCTTAAGCCAAGCATGCCTTCTAAGTACAGACCCAGTGACAGCAGCCCTGCAAGATGTTTCTAAAGAGTCAAAACCAAACTGCAAAGTATGTTTACCAACTTGTTCAGCAGAATGCATTAAATCCTTTAATTCTTTATGTTCAGCACAGTCAGGAATCAACATCATTTTCTGCTTAAATAGTCCCATGATACGCTGCTGATACTTTAACATATGAAACTGGCAATTTAAGGCCCAAATGGCCAAAGTAGCAGAAGTGTATACCTTCTTACCCCATCTGTCCAAGGCCCTGGAATCTCTATCAGAGGGGGAAGGGTTTTTGGCAGCAGTAGCCTTAATGCCTTTTGGTCCTTGGGAAATGGTCTCTGGATCCACAATAGGATTTTTGAAGAGGAACTTGTCAGAGTCAGGTACTCTGTAATACCTGCCAGGTTTTCTGGGAGCTGGAGATAAAGTGTCTGGGGCCAGGCTAGATTCCAAGAAGGCATCATCTACAATGTCCAGAACAGGAGGGATAGCTAAAGGTCTGTGTTGAGGAAGGAGTAAGAATTCCCTAAGCCTCTTTTTGGAGTCAGAGTAATCCTGGCCTTCCCAGCGGAAATGCTCTGTAAGTGTGCGCAAGGTTTCCAAAAGAAAAATCTTCTGGAGGGGAAGCAGAAGGAATGGAATCCTCTGCATCACAATCCTCACAGGTAGATAAGGGCAAATCCTGGTAATCAGAAGAAACAGAAATTTCAGAATCCTGATCAGAAGAATTAGAAGGAAAATCAGTTCTAGGTTTCTTAGAGGGGGAATGCTGGCTTCCCCTAATTAAAATAATAAGGTCTTCAGCCATTCTAAGCATTTGTTTTTTAGGCATATGGGCCTGACCATGCGGTTTGGACGCTGGCTTTCTAGGCATGGGTTGAGTTTTAGGCCTTGATGAAGATGATGGTGTGAAATGCAAATCTGCAGGCCTGAATACACCCTCAGAAGCCGGTGCCTGCACAGCGGCTACGGACCCATCCAAGGTAGAGACATTTGCAGGTTCCACAGTCGAAGCATCATCTCACAGCATACTGGACTCCATAGAGGCCTGCGAATCTGAAGTAGCGGGTATCAGGGGCTGCAAAAGCGCCTGAGTACCGGCGAACTGGTGACTAGCTTAATGGAAGCGTCGTCGGCAGTTTTGGACCTATGCGGTCTGTCTCTGTCTTTATCTTTACGTTTTCTGGAATATCGATAGTCGGATGGATTACCGAAGCCATTTCTGGATAGTTAAACAGAGTACCAAAATAATTTGCTGCGAAAATAGACTGACGACTAGTTCGGGGGTTGAATAAGGCACAAAACCGACAGCAAGTGACGTCGTGGTCTGGGCCTAAGCAAGGAATGTAGTATGAATGAAAATCTTTATGAGGTATTTGCTTTCCACGGGTAAGACAATTGTTAACTTTTACTGACATCCGTTAAGAGCAAGAAAAAGGACCCCCAACAGGGTACTTAGCTTTTTTCGAAGACTTCATTTCTGAAACTCGAAGACGAAAATTTCAGGAGTTGACTAACCGGAACTTGCGAACTGCTTCTGCTTCAGGCATTGCGCGGCAAGAAAGACTGATATAATGGCATCGGCTGCATATTTTATACCCCTGACGTCATGGAAGAAGAGACAGCATCCGACGCAGGAATCCAAGACTCTGGTATTCAGGCCGGCTGAGGGCTACTTGTAGGCAGATAACTCAAATGTAATGACTGCAACAGTGAAACACGAAGAACATCTGTGCACACCCTTAAACTAATACTTTGTTGAAGACCTTTTGATTTAATTACAGCATTCATTCTTCTTGGGTACACACCTGCCATCAATTAAAGAGACTCTGATACACCCCAAATAAAGTTCAGTTTTCCTAGTAAGATTTTCCTGACATTTACTCAGTTGCTTACTACGGCAAAAGCCACAGTTTGTAGAGAGCTTACAAAGCATCAAAGGGATATCATTGTTGAAAGGTATCAGTCAGGAGAAGGGTAGAAAAAAAATTCCGTAGCATTGGATATACCATGGAACACAGTGAAGACAGTCATCAAAAAGCAGAGAAAATATGGGACAACAGTGACGTTGCAAAGAAGTGGATGTCCCTCCAAAATTGATGAAAAGACAAGACGAAAACTGGTCAGGGAGGCTGCCAAGAGACCTATACCAACACTGAAGGAGCTGCAGGAATTTCTGGCAAGTACTGGTTGTGTACTACATTTGACAATAATCTCCTGTATTCACCATACGTCTGGACTATGGGGTAGGGTTGCAAGACGGAAGCCTTTTCTTACACAGAAAAACATCCAGGTTTGGCTACAATTTGCAAAACAATACATCAAGTCTCCCAAAAGCATGTGGGAAAATGTGCTATGGTCTGATGAGACCAAGGCTGAACTTTTTGCCAACATTCCGAAAGGTATGTTTGGCACAAAAACAACACTTCGCATCACCAAAAGAACGCCATCACAACAGTGAAGCATGCCGGTGGCAGTATCATGATTTGGGGTTGCTTTCCTTCAGCTGGAACTGGGGCTTTAGTCAAGGTGGAGGGAATTATGAACAGTTCCAAATATCAGTCACTTTTGGCCCAAAACCTTCAGGCGTCTGCTAGAAAGCTGAAGACGAAGAGGAATTTCACCTTTCAACATGACAATGACCCCAAGCATACATCCAAATCAACAAAAGAATGGCTTCACCAGAAGAAAATTAAAGTTTTGGAATGGCCCAGCAAGAGCCCAGACATAAATTCAATAGAAAATCTGTGGGGTAACCTGAAGAGTGCTGCACACAAGAGATGCCCTCGCAATCTGACAGATTTGGAGCACTTTTGCAAGGAAAAGTGGCCAAATATTGCCAAGTCAAGGTGTACCATGCTGACAGACTCCTACCCAAGAAGGTTGAATGTTGTAATTAAATCAAAAGGTGCTTCAACAAAATATTAGTTTAAGGGTTGTGCACACTTAAGCAACCAGTGTATTGTACGTTTTCTTTATTTTTTCCCCTAACAGATTTGTTTTTCAATTGAATTGTACAGATTATAGGTCACATTAAAGGTGGGAAAAGTTTTGAAGTGATTTATTGCGGTCTCATTTTTTTTTATATATCACAAAAACCTATAATATATATATATATATATATATATATATATATATATATATATATATATATATATATATACATACATACATACATACACACACATACACACACACACACATATATATATAGATAGATAGATATTTGTGTGTGTTGTGTGTATATGTATATATATATATATGTGTGTGTGTGTGTGTGCACATATATATATATATATATATATATATATATACATGCATATACACACACATACATATGTACATACGTACACACACTATATATATATATATATATATATATATATATATATATATATATGTGTGTGCTGTGTGTATATATGTGTATATATATATATATATATATATATATATATATGTGTGTGTGTGTGTGTGTGCACACATATATATATATACATGCATATACACACAAACACACACAGACATATGTACATACATACACACAGACACAAACACATAGACACACACACACACACAGACAGACAGACACACACACTTTTTGTTTGCGCTAGACTAGAATGATACAAGGATGCCAAGCATCTTGCCTAATGTCACAAGAAACTGGGGCAAGGAGAAAACTAATGTTGAAAGTGTCAACATTAGACTAATATTAACTAAGAAATAAAACCAGAAATATTTAGGCAATGAAAACATCCTAACAGAATTCTGAAAAGCACACAGTTGCAGTGTGGAGATTGCCTGCTCACAATGTTGTCAAACGAGAGTCAAGGTTAACAAAGGCACAGAGGGAAGATGGGAGAAAAATCTGAAGGAGACAGAGGCAAGAAGCAGTAGTGGATGGCTGGATCAGATCAGACAAGTGGCATGGTACACAGCAGTTGGACAGGACAGATAAAATGTAATCAATAAACAAGGGCACAGGAGGCTCAGATTTGTAGAAGACAGTAATTTATCTCTTATTCTCATACTGTGGGAATAATGCTCAATACATTACAATATAGGGTGAAAACTTATAAATAAATCTGTCCTGCATGTGGGGGATGTATAAAATGCATATCTATAAATGTAAATAGGCCTAGTGTATCTAAAACAGACTTATCGACACTGCCATATTAAGTCTTTATATCTTAAGTCTAAGCCATAAACAAAAGGCATGAATGATAATTATCTATTTTACTCGCATCCCCTTCCTTACTGAGATCAGTAATATACAGGAGCCAATTATTCACAAGTGTCTCCTTTTCCCTCACATACAGCTACTTGAACTTCAACCTGATGAATTTTTTTAACTTATCCATCAATGCGCTTATTATTTGGTGGTGGTAGGCTTTAAAAGTTTCCAATAAATGGAGATAGCTGTTTGGCTACCAAACATATTTGGACAGTACTGGACTACTCTATAGAGGGGTCAAAACCAAACACTTAGTCTACTGCATTTACCATTGTACCGCATTTAGAAATCCAAGTCTTCTCAGAATTTTTTTTAACTAATGCACACACACCCAAATTACTCTCCCTTATACCCAACAAGATACTGAAAAAAAGGTAGCAAAGACAACATCTTAAACCACTTGTCTACGTTGTTATTTATCAGGCAAGTCAGTTGCAGATGGTGCCCATGAGAGAGGTCACATTCAGAGGAAACTGTTTCAAAGCTTTTGAGTGGTGCCAGAGTAGAACAGATAAGTCAAACGCATACCAATACTTCTCCATATCTGTAAGGGAAAAGACTCTCTCTGTGCTGGAAACCTTGGCATAGAAAACGGAAAGATCATAAGGGCTAAAGTTCCAGTATGACCAACATGTCTAAAAATAGATCAGAAATTCTAGAATATGGTATTCAAATACTGTGAGTTGCTAATCTCAGAGTTTGTTATATGCAATTGCCATGGACTGCTCTAAGAAAGTCAGTCTTTTCAATTCTAATGCATCTTCCAGGGTATTGTGCTTACTTTTGTACAATAAGTGTACTCTCTCTGCCATCATATATATTCAAGAGGGTACAACGCCTCGGAGATATAATTCGACAATGTACTGGGTCATTGACGCCTTATAGGCTAATATAACTAGGAACTCAAATATCAACCTGTTTTTGATAACTATTTGGTTTTAAAAGGAATTATAGTTATTTTATTATTTTATGCAGATATCATTAATGCGTTACAAAGAATCCCATTTTTGTAACTCAATTTAAAGGGGAAAAAAAAGGTACTGTGGTCTATTAAACACACAAATACAATTCTCTCCATCTGTCTATCAGTTTTCTGGATTGAACATTATATGTCTAAATTCCCAACTCACAAATCATCAGTATTCTTAACTTCTCTCTAGTGGAATACTGTTAGATATGACATCAGGTATACCTTTTTGTACAAATACAGACCTTTATGCACTACTCACACTGAATTTGTATCTGTCAGTTTGAATATTCCAGGGATAAAAAACAATCAACACGTAAGATACCTGGCTCCTTTGAAATGGACTAAATCAGTGCCCACTTGACTACACAGAAAAAGATGATTTGTACCATAAAGATGACTATGGAAGATGCTTTTCGTGGCAACTACTAAGTACAGTTGTGTAAGAACTTACAACAGTAGATGTCCTACTGATCATTGTTGCAGTATTCATAACACAGTTGTCATCCGCTGAAGTCCAGCCAGGGTACCAAAGCTTTACCCTCTTGAGGTTGTGCATCCTACACATGAGATCCTCAGATCATCTCCAAGCTAGTGGCCTGAAGACAACTGAGACATGAGACTGGTCAGCTAGGAGGGGCATAGTTTGAACATGCAAGTAACCCCCCCCCCCCAAAAAAAAAGTGATACAATAAAGTGAGTGAGTGAGTGAGTGAGTGAGTGAGTGAGTGAGTGAGTGAGTGAGTGAGTGAGTGTCAGAGTAAGAAGAAAAGAGTAGGGGGGATGAGGAGGGAGGGAAGGAATACTGCAAAGTGATCAGTGGGACATCTACTGTTATGGTAAGTTCTTACATAACTGTGCTATGTCCTACCTGAAAACACTGGTGCAGTATTCATAATAGGTGGGTGATTCCCACAGCTGTAGAGAGAAGGGTGGAAGGCTAAAGTGAGGCACTAGAATCCAGGAGGCCAAACAGAACTGTTCTGTCAAAAAATGCCCTGGACCTAGAGAAGGCTTCTAGCTTACAGTGTTTAATGAAGTGTGAACAAACAACCAGGTAGCAGCTTCTAAAATGGATCTGGTATCCATGCCCTTGTAGAAGGCACCAAATGAAGCCAGTACTCAAGTGGAATGTGCTTTCAGCCAGGAGGGCAAAGGTTTTCCATGGTGTGAGTAGCAGAAAAGGATAGCCTTTGAAATCCATTATGCGATAGTTTGTTTAGAAGTTGGCAGGTTCATGGCTTGGCTAAATATAGGTTCATAGGTGTGTACTAGGCTAATGGCCCTGGAACCTTTACAAGCCTAGCCCATAGGATTACCCTGGCATCGTGCCACCCGACCTTAGTTCCCAGTGCCTCTGTTGAGTAAAGCTACTGGAGTGATCCCTGGGGTGATTTTTCTATTTCCCATCCACTCATCAAGATTTCTCTTGAAGAGGGTCAGTGAGGTGCTCTGCTTGACATGTATGGGAAGTCTATTCCATGGGCAGTCTCTGGGTTATGAACCTGTCCCTCCAGTATGTTCTGTTGATTATCAAACTCATTAACTACTTTAGGCATGAAGAATGGACTGGCCACAAGGCTTACCCTATCTTTATGGAAGATGACCAAAAGGGGAATGGCCATGAAAGCACGATGTTCAGAAACTCTGAGAGGTCAAGGCCAGAAATACAGTTTTCCATGTGCAGAATTTTAGAGTGGCAGAATTTGCTGGTTCAAAAAGTAGCAAAGTAAGTTTTTCCAACACAAAGTTTAGGTCTCGTGGCAGGGTGATAGGCTTTCTTCGAGGTTTAAGGTGGAAACTCATCTCAGGAAAAGTATGACCACTGTCCTAGAAGTGAGGGGGTGCTCCAAAGGTAAGCATGCATTGATAGCAGATAACTGAGCTTTAATGGATGAATAGGCTTAACCAGAATGTAACAGCTCAGACAGGTACTGACATACAGTGGAAATGTCTGACAAAAGGGGTTCCAGTCTGTGTTTATGGGACTAAACAGAGAACCTTTTCCACTCAGCCATGTATGATTTCCCGGTATTGAGTTTCTTGGGTACGTATAGAACCCAAATCACCTTTTCAGAGAAAAAATGTCTTTTAGGGATTAAATCCCATCATCCAGAGAATTAGACTGAGGGAGGTCAGATTGGGATGAAGAAGTTGCCCTTTCTCTTGAGTGATGAGATCTGGTTGTAGAGGGATTCTCCAGAAATTTTCCTTTGACAGAAAAAATAGGAAAAAGAACAGATGCTGTCTAGGCCAGAAGCAGAAGTTTTGGAGAGTCCTTCTGGACCTTAAACAGAAGTCTTGAAAGCAGAGGCAGAAGAGGGTATGCACAGAGGAACTTCCCTATCCAATGGAAGGAGAAAGCATCTGTCTTCCAAACCAGTGGAGATGGGCTCCAGGTGCAGAAAAGAGGAAGCTGGCGATGTTTCAGGGAAACAAAAAGGTCTACCTGTGGTGTTCTCCACTAGTGTGATAGCTTCAAAGACCTTGTTCAAGGTCCATTCTTGAGGGTCCTCCATGTCTCTGCTTACAGAGTCTGCCTCCATGTTCTCCTGAGAGGAATACATATTGCAGTGAGTGCCAAATTCAGGTGGGAGGCAGTGTCAGGCTTCCGGCGATAACCTGCATAGAGTGTAGGATCATGTGCCTCCCTGCATGTTTATGTACTGCATCACCGTGGCATTGTCCATGTACACCAGCAGAGTGCCTGGCTTCCCGAGGTGAGAGAAGGTCTGCAGGGTTTGCAGAAGTACCTCATTTTTTTTAGGCTGAAGTGGTCTTTCAACCAGGAGGCAGGCCACTCACCCTGAACTTTATGGCTCCTGTCAAAGCTCCCTATGCCCTGTCTAAGGAGTCTGTGAAAAGGACTTGGTTGTGAGGGTTGGGGATTAACTGAAGGCCTAGCTTGGGAGTGACCTGACTGTGCCACATAAGGAAGTTCCTTCTTGATGTAGGGCAGAAGAGGGATGAGGGCACTGAGAGGGTGTGAGCATTGGGACCACACCGATTTCAGATAAGACTGTTATTTTTTTCCCCGTGTGTAGTCTGGTGAGGGGAAGCATAGGGATTATAGCAGTCATAAACCCCAGAGCCCTGAAGGTCTCTCTTGCCATGCAGCAAGTCTTGGTGGAGAGGTTCCTGAATTACCTGGGTAGGGTGGTGTCCTTCTCTTGAGGGATAAGGGCATGCACAGTGGAAATGCCCAGTCTGTAGCCCAGAAAGATCAAACCCTGGGTGGGATTAACATGATATATTTTTTACATTGATGATGAACCCCAAGAGAGTCAGAAGATGTACAGTGCAATGAAGATGCTTGAGGAAGGTGTCCTTGGAAAGGGGCGTGGATAAGAAGACTGCCCAGGTAAAAGAAGATATGTATGTCCTGAGAGCAGCAAAAAGCCACCATTATAGTTAAACACCTTGTGATATCCCTTTGTGGTTGTAGAGAGATCAAACAGCAAGGCAGTAAACAGAATGAACTTATGAAAAAGTGATGATCCAGTAAAGAACCAGAGAATCTTTCTGCAGGATGGGTGGATTGGAAATGTGCAGATAGGCATCTTTTAGGTCTAAGGATACTAGGAAAGCCTGAGGAAGAAAGGCAGGCAGAAGTATGTGCAAAAAAGCATTTTGAACGTGTTTAGTCGACAGAGGCCCAGAATGAGTCTCCACTGACCCTCCTTCTTTGGAACAAGAAAGATTCTTGAATAGAAACATTTTCCTAGGAAGGTTAAGGAGACCTCTTCTATGGTTGACAGTGTCCAGAAGGTGAATGTGGTTGAGGGGAGGCATGGCCATTAACCTTAGAGAGGGAATACTTTCCCACGTCATAGCATAACCTTCCTTGATAATGCTCAAGACCCATTTGTTTGAGGTCACTGTTTCTCAGAGTAGGGGAAAGAGAGAGAGAGAGAGGGAAAGTCTTCTTAAGATGGGGCTGAGGGTAGGGAGGGAGGAAAGACAGTGCGAAGTGGTATCCCTCTGAGCTTCATCTGAGAATTTTTTCCTAGATGTTTTCCTTTGTTTATGAGGGGGCCTTGAGTACCTCTTAGCAAAGGAAGTAGATTTTGCGGGATCATTTTTATGGTACACAGAGACGGCAGAGAGAAGAATATGATGGCAGTCTTTCATTGTTTTGCTTTTTTGTTATAATGCTTTGAAAAGACTGGCAGCTTGTCGGCCAAAAATAAGGTTATTGTCCAGAAAAGACTAAAAGTTTAGACTTGAAAGCTTCAAGAATATGCTGACCTTGGAGCCATACCACCGGATTACTGTAGCAGTAGCAGCTGCAGTGGAAGAAGCATCTACAGCATCATAGTTGCACTTAATTCTGTGCCTAGCTACCTGTGAAGCCTGGGCCACTAGAGGCTGCATACACTGTTCTGATTCTGGTGTCCGAGTCTCTGTGATAGCCTTACTCAAGGAATGAAGCACAGACAGCAAGTACCTAGTCACTTGAGTTTGGTAGTTAATGGCTCTGAAAGCCAGTGAAGAGGAAGTGTACTCGTTTACCCAACCTATCCACTGCTAGACTGTTCTTATTAGTGGGAAGTACATCAGTACTGGGAAGCAACTTGGAAGATTTTTCCAAGGCCAAGGAAACTGCAGCGGGATCTGCCACAGGATTTTTCTATACATATCAGGAACTTTACATAACCTGTTTGCCCTTTTGAGTGCTGGATATTTTGAATCAGATGTGGAGGCACTGGCTTGAAAGGTGTCCGGGTATGCCTCCAGCACAGGAGGACTGGAGGTGGTACAGGAGTGTCCAGCTCCAAAAGGTTGCAGTATCTGTTTTGCACTTCTGACACCTGTTTAGATTGCAATTCGAAGTGCTTCATCATGCTTTGCAACGTTTCCAGAAGGAAGCCTCTTCCAAGGGGTAATCAGGAGAGAGGGAGTCTCATTTGTCTGAGGAGAGCTGCTCTGGAGAATGTAGCTAAGAGGAGTAAATACAAGAATGGTTCAAATCCACTTCTGTTTCCTCGTCGTCACTGGAAGAATCCAATCCCTGTTTTTCTACTGTAGTCTGGGTAGCCTCGGTCACAATGTATGGAAGGTTCAGGGACGTAATGGCTTTAAATAACCCCTGAGAAAAATCTATCCATTCTTTTTCAATGGAAGGTGAAGGGGACATCATAAATTTAAGTTTTTGTCTCTTCTTTTTACAGGTGACATCTGCCTGCACCAGTTTAAGAGGATCCGAACCCTGGCACATTTCAAGGAGTGTTTCTGGAACTTCTTCCCATACTAGGATCTGAGGGACTCCGAGTTGGCCCTCTGAAATAATGAGGTGTGGTTCATCAGTGGATTCAGTAGTCTTCAAGGCCTCAGGAGACATACCAGCCTCTGATGAGGTCACATTAGTGGGATCTTGAGATAAAGTCTGATGTACTGTGGGTTTGACCACCTCAGTGGGTACGTTTGATTCAGGGATGACAGAGGATGAATCCTCTCTGGGTTTTGTAAGCTTTTTCTTGGGAAGAAGACCAACTTCCGGGGGTTCCAACATGTTAAGGGTGGCTAAGTGTTTTAAGCACTGGGTCCCGATGAAGGTATTATGAGTGGAGAGTCTTGACTGGAGAGTTCTGGAAACAAATGACTGACAAATGGAGCAAAATTTGTAGTTGTATTCAGGGCCTAGACAGAAAAGGCACTTACTGTTCAAGTCCAGGTATGGAATTTGCCTACAACACAGGCACTTACCCCTCCTAGCTGATATCCAATAACAGTTGATACACAGTCAAAAGGTTAGAAAGGAAGGATCTCGAATGGGGCACTTATCTGACTTTGACATGCAAAGCTATGGTACCAAATGACCAAACGATAACAGTCTTGTCAGGTGCTACAACCTTCATCCCGTCTGGTGACGGGACAGTTTGGGAATCTCATACATACGTCCATTTATATACCCCCTACACCAACAAGCTGAGGTTAATAGCCAGGATGTATGCCCTCAGGAAGATAAAGTACTGGTACCCTTGCCAGACGTCACCAGATGACAACCCTGTTATGAATACTGCAACAGTCATTTTAGAGAGATCAAAAGCCAATACTTTTTTTCCTGGACTGGTATGGTATGGTATGCACTGCATATGGTGCAACTTTGCAATATTTATTCTAAATTCAGATTCTTTGTCAATGCAGCACAGCTTTGGCTGTTATTTTGCATAAGACAATTTCCAGATGTAATTCATACATCCTCTCAAGCATTTCTTTGCAGTCGATTGGGACTGAAGATTTTCTCAACTTTGAAAATTAAGCCAGAAATACAATGTACTTCTCTCATGAAAGAAACATAAGATTCCATTTATTTTCATGAAGATGACTTTTGCTCATGGCAATTTCTTGCTGTAATAATGTCATTTTTAAGTCAGCATTAGTATCACAGAAATATGGAAAATACAATAAGTCTGTCAAGTTGGCAAAGAGGATTAAGGCTCTGAGCTACTAATCAACTACTTCCTGTGGTACAGGTTTCAGTCCCTCAGCCTTCACCTACCTACTACGTGACCTTGAGCAAGTCATTTAATCAGACAGAGCTTTGGGACAACTGGGAATTTGGGCTAGGCCCACTAATTGTCACCTGGACTGCATGCCTAGTAATTACTTATGAACAAAACAACTTGGCCCAGTGGCCATTTATATCTTGTCATTTACCTACACCCTTAGACCTTATTCTTTTTATCCTTTTTCAAGGTCTAACAGGCCAGTCATATCAGGGGTGTATCTGTGGATATCCACCTAGTTTTCCAACTCCTTTTTAAAGAAAGAAACTCTGTAGTACTGCATAATTTGCACTGAAAGTTTGTTGCACAGAACGGGTAGGTGTTGTGTGACAAATAAGTCTCTCAACCACATCTTTTTAATTGCTGAAGCAAGTTTAAATCCCTAGTTTTAGTGTTAAAACAGAGGTGTTGGACTACTGTATCCCTAATGGCCTGAAAGGCATGGATACATCAACCCTAATGGGTCTATAGGATACTGAATACAGGGTCAGTGCTTCCAACCTCATCTAGCCTTCTAAGCCTGTGATCTTTTTAAATAGGACACTCTGGGTTCTTTCTGTTAGCCTGATATGCCTAGTAAGATGCATCCCAAAAGGGACACTGTATTTGATAATAGGTCTGATTAATGCAGAATATGGGGTAAGAAGTTTATTTGGATCTAGATGCAATACTGTTTGCAATCAGCTGCCCCAAGTAAAAAAGATTTCATAACCACAGTTGCAACATGATGGTCAAAGGCAAGAGAATTATCTACCTGTACTCCAAGGTTCCTCACCGCACTTTCATGTTTAAGTGGGATGTTGTCTATGCTGTAAGGAGGATAAAGTACTCATTTACAAAATGAACAACAAGCTGAGGTTAATAGCCAGGATGTATGCCCTCAGGAAGATAAAGTACTGGTACCCTTGCCAGACGTCACCAGATGACAACCCTGTTATGAATACTGCAACAGTCATTTTAGAGAGATCAAAAGCCAATACTTTTTTTCCTGGACTGGTATGGTATGGTATGGTATGGTATGCACTGCATATGGTGCAACTTTGCAATATTTATTCTAAATTCAGATTCTTTGTCAATGCAGCACAGCTTTGGCTGTTATTTTGCATAAGACAATTCCCAGATGTAATTCATACATCCTCTCAAGCATTTCTTTGCAGTCGATTGGGACTGAAGATTTTCTCAACTTTGAAAATTAAGCCAGAAATACAATGTACTTCTCTCATGAAAGAAACATAAGATTCCATTTATTTTCATGAAGATGACTTTTGCTCATGGCAATTTCTTGCTGTAATAATGTCATTTTTAAGTCAGCATTAGTATCACAGAAATATGGAAAATACAATAAGTCTGTCAAGTTGGCAAAGAGGATTAAGGCTCTGAGCTACTAATCAACTACTTCCTGTGGTACAGGTTTCAGTCCCTCAGCCTTCACCTACCTACTGCGTGACCTTGAGCAAGTCATTTAATCAGACAGAGCTTTGGGACAACTGGGAATTTGGGCTAGGCCCACTAATTGTCACCTGGACTGCATGTCTAGTAATTACTTATGAACAAAACAACTTGGCCCAGTGGCCATTTATATCTTGTCATTTACCTACGCCCTTAGACCTTATTCTTTTTATCCTTTTTCAAGGTCTAACAGGCCAGTCATATCAGGGGTGTATCTGTGGATATCCACCTAGTTTTCCAACTCCTTTTTAAAGAAAGAAACTCTGTAGTACTGCATAATTTGCACTGAAAGTTTGTTGCACAGAACGGGTAGGTGTTGTGTGACAAATAAGTCTCTCAACCACATCTTTTTAATTGCTGAAGCAAGTTTAAATCCCTAGTTTTAGTGTTAAAACAGAGGTGTTGGACTACTGTATCCCTAATGGCCTGAAAGGCATGGATACATCAACCCTAATGGGTCTATAGGATACTGAATACAGGGTCAGTGCTTCCAACCTCATCTAGCCTTCTAAGCCTGTGATCTTTTTAAATAGGACACTCTGGGTTCTTTCTGTTCGCCTGATATGCCTAGTAAGATGCATCCCAAAAGGGACACTGTATTTGATAATAGGTCTGATTAATGCAGAATATGGGGTAAGAAGTTTATTTGGATCTAGATGCAATACTGTTTGCAATCAGCTGCCCCAAGTAAAAAAGATTTCATAACCACAGTTGCAACATGATGGTCAAAGGCAAGAGAATTATCTACCTGTACTCCAAGGTTCCTCACCACACTTTCATGTTTAAGTGGGATGTTGTCTATACTGTAAGGAGGATAAAGGACTCATTTACAAAATGAAACAATATTGCATTTTTAACCTGTTTATTGGGCACCAAGCGTAGATGTGTGAGTTCATTTGGAGCTTCTGCATATCAGAGAGGGACTTGAGGATGATAATTTGTCATCTGCAACTTGGTTAGCCATAGATACCAATTTGTAGATCAATGAACTGGATACTAAATAGTAGAGGTCTCTGCACAGAGCCCTGGAAACTGTTCATCACTTTCAAGAATAATGAGAACACATCTACCATATTACTACACAGGTTCTACCCCTCAGCCAATCTGCTATTGACCCAACCACATAGGTGTCACTTTGGAGCTCATTCAGCTTATTTATCATGCTGGCATGCAGTACGGCGTCAAAACCCAGATCAAGGTATGTTGTATAAAAAGCATGCTCACTGTCCATAGCTTGTGTTAACCTCTCAAAGAAGTTGAACAGATTCACTAGATAGATCTACCCTTAAAGCCAAATTGCTATGAGTCAGGTCTTACAAGATTTTTGATATTATGGTAATTACGACAGTTATGATACATTTCACGGCTTTACAGATGAGGCTAGCCAGACAAATGGGTCTGTAGATTCCAGGGTCAATGGTGGGTTCACTTTGTAAAGCAGCATCACAACAGCTGTGCTCCATACTTCAGGGATATAACTAGTAGAGAGGGCCACTAAGGTAAGTTTTGTATTTTATTAGGTAATTGGGTATATTATCAGCTGCCACAGATTATGTATTTTTTGTTTCAAACAGTACCTTGAGCAAATGCTACATGTCTAGGTTGGGAATTTTTCAGATTCTGTGGGTTATGTGGCCTTTCCATTGTTGTTTCAGGTATGAAATCTGCACAAAATTTTTATTTTTATTTATTTATTTTACATTTGTTGACCGGGCTAGTCTAACTGGATACATGTCCATTTTCAGTAGAGGCCCGGGGGAGAAAAGCTCCAGGTTATAATACATAGAACATACATAGTTCATAATAACAGGCTGTATAAGGTTATGATAAGCAAAGAAACAATAAGCATGAGTAGCAATTATGAAAAAACAAAATAGTCCCAAATTTTTTTTTTTTTTTTGTGTAAAGTACAATATTATGAAGGTGGCGAAATATAAAGGAAAGGATAAAGAGAGATAGCTGTGAAGTAAAGATCGGACAGATATCAAAGATAGAATAGGATGAGTAGAGGAGTACATCATTCTCTAACAGCTTTAAAAGTTGTTTTAAGAAGGAGTGGTGAGAGAAAAATACCTAAGAAGAGAGGAGAGTAAGTTAAGATGAATGAGTGCTGTTCACGGGGTAAGTTCCATGTCTTAATGTATAGTCATGGAACTTAGGAAAACAAGCTATTGGGGAGTTGGGTAGAGAAGGTGAGATAGGAGATAGATGAGCAGGCTAGTCTGGGTTTCTACAGGGGTAGAGCCAATTATTATTGAGGTAGTTAGGTAAAGAAGGGGAGAGGAAAAGAGAGATAGGAGACAGATGAGCAGGCTAGTCTGGGTTTATACATGGGCAGAGCCATTTATTATTAAGGTACAGTTTGATATTCTTCTTGAAGAGAGGAGGAGAAGTCAGGGATGTAATATCAGCGGGTAGATTGTTCCAGTGTTTCCCTACTGAGTTGGAGAATAAGCAATCTCCAGCAGAGTTATTGGGTATAGTCCTTTTTATCAGTAGTTTATTAGAGGAGCGTAGATGTTTCAGGTTGTAGTACGGGGTAATGAGGCTAGTGAGTATAGGAGTTTTGGTAGGTTGGTACAGGGTTTTGTGGGTTATAATAAGTTGTTGTAGTTTGATCTGATTAGGAAGTTCAAGCCAGCCAAGTTGTTTTAGGTTAGTGCAGTGATGGGTCCTAAAAGGGGATCCGGTTGCAAATCTAGCTATGTTGTTGTAGGATGTAACTAGTTTATTTAGGTTTTTTTGACAGGTTGGTGTAGATGGGACATGCATAGAGTACAGTAGAGATTAGATTGGTCTTGGCTAGGGTGATTCTTGTAGCTGGGGTAAGAAATGGTTTAATTCTATATAGGGTTCCTATTTTTTTGTTCACAGTTTTTATAGTAGAGTTAATGTGATTTTCAAAATTGAGTTTATTGTCAGTTGTAATACCTAGTAGTTTTGTGGAGGTATCTGGAGTGATACTAATATTATTGTTGGAGGTAAGACAGAACTGTAGGGGGGTTTGGTTGCGTGTTGGTGAGAAGAGTAGAAGTTTTGTTTTCATTGGGTTGAGTAGGAGGCAGCGTTGGGAGAACCATTGTTCAACTGTGTTAAAGGCTTTTTGTGTAAGGGACTGAAGTTCAGCCTGAGAGATAGCTGTGCAGATAATAGTGGAGTCATCTGCATATTGGATGCATATAGAGAAAGGGATAGCAGTTTGGAGGTCACTGATGAAGATGGAAAAAAGAAGAGGACCTAAGATTGAGCCTTGTGGGACACCTAGGGAAATAGGAAGGTGGTCAGATAGTGAGTTTTTCCAGATTACAGCTTGTTGACAGTTTTCGAGGTAAGATTTAAACCAAGTTATACTATTAGGATCAGGTGAGAGAGACTTGAGAATATGTAGAAGCATTTTGTGGTTCACCATGTCAAAGGCTTTGGATAAGTTAATAAATAGAGCAGAAGAAAGGCTGTTTGAATTCCGGTTAGTGTTAATGGTGTTTTTGAAGGAAAGCAGAGCAGTGGTGGTACTGTGGGATGGTCTAAAGCCATGTTGACAGTCAGTAAGTAGGCTGTTATGGATAAGATGGTTTAGGAGTTGTTTGTGGATACATTTTTCTAAAATTTTGGCAAGAGGAGATAATAAGGCAATGGGACGATAGTTGGATAGATCAATAGAGTTACCCCCTTTGTGTAGTGGGATGATGTGGGGTACGTTCCAGATATCAGGGACTGTTCCTTCATTGATGGATCTATTTATTAGTATAGAGATAGGGTAAGCAATAGCTTTGGCTCCAATTTGTAGAAACTCAGCAGGGAGTTTGTCTTGAGAGGGTGTGCAGGGTTTTAGTTTTTGAAGTAGTGATGAAATATGTGATGTAGGGATGGGAAGGAAGTGAAATGATGGGGGTATATTTTCAGAGAAGGGATTTAGATTTGAGGTGTTGGGAGATAGGTGACTAGCCAGGTTTTGTACAGTATCTGTGAAGTAGGAATTAAAGGCATTAGCTATTTGTACAGGGTTATCAGGATTTGAGTCCTGTGGGTTGGGTGTGATTGATTGGCCTGGGGATAGAAGATTATTAATGGTGGACCAAAACTTTTTAGGTTCCTTATTGGATATATTTGTTGAAGATGAAGGTAGTAGTTTTGTTTATCAGAAAGTATAGCTTTTTTGTTTTGTTCCTACATTCACGAAAGGTTTGATGGTCAGCATGTTTTTTGGAAGTACGCCATTTAGCCCAGTATTTGTTTCTGGTTATGATAAGTTGCTTAGTGTTGTTGCTAAGCCAGGAGGTGGGCTTGGTTTTGGTTCTAATCTTGCGAATAGGTGCATGCTGATCTAAGATAGATATGAATAAGGAGTTGCAGTATTGTACAGCATCATTGAGAGGTAGTGACTTTAGTGGAGTCCAGTTAATACAGTTGAGAGAAAGAGCTCCGAGTTAATTTTTTTTTTTTGTGCGAAATGTGCGGAAGGAGGTAGGAAAAATGATGCTGTTTTTTTTTCTGCTAATATGTCTGTTTTTGTTTGCTAATATGTCTGTTACACCTACTGGATCCAAATAGAGAGTACCATTTTGGACAAGTTATGAGCAATGCCGTGTGATATTATTTTGTTTTCTAATGTAGCTAAAGAAGGATTTGTAATAGCTTTTAACTTCTGATGTTAGTCTAAGTTCATGGGATGCCTTCATTCTCCTGATAGTGTTTTTTTTTTTTTCAGTTCTTTGATAGCTTTTTAAGGTTCAACCTGGTTTGACTTTTTTATGCTATACAATTTAAGAAGCTTTTCTCTTTTATTGTGTTCCTTTTATTTATACTCACGGACCAACAGACTGGTTTACTTCTAAACTTACCATTTTGTTTAGATGTGGCAGACACTACCAGGTCAATGATTTATCAAAGTATGCATAATAGAGTTTGTTTCTATCTATTGTGTCAATATGTTAGGTAATGCAGCAATACAGCTAAACTTGAATCTGGTGACTTCACCATAGAATTACAGAATGTTTTTATGTCTGAAATATTTGCAGCCAACTGCTTGGAGATTTTTTAGGAAAAGGTTACCAGTTTGTGACTGGATTTATGAAGAAGGGCAGGGGAACACTGGATATGAATGCCTTGTTGTTAAGTTCCAGGGCAAGAAAAAGTTGTCCTCCTTGGGTCAGCAAAGTGAGAAAGCATGGACAAACAAAGTAGAAAGATTTCTTCAGGACCTGAGGATCCCCAAGCTAAATGAGACAGAAGCTGGTTGGCACAAGCTATAACCACAGGAAAGATCTCAGTGCAGCTAGCAGCAGAGGCAGTGAGTAAGCCCCCTGGCATAGATGGCTTGTCTACAGAGTTCTGAAAGGAGTTAAAAAAATAAAAAATAGTACAGATTTGGCATAGACTTCTCAATGAAGGTCCTTAAAGACTGATGCCATTCTCATGGAAAGAGACTGGGAAAGGACTCCAGTAATCCAGGCTCATACAGACCAATCTCAATTGTAAATCATAAGATATCACTTCTATTGATTCTGTACTACTGTGCTACTTTTAACAGTCTATCTGTTCTCACGGAACTATCCATCTACTGGCTGGAAAATTACTATTTCCTCTTGTCTTCAATTACTGTTTATTCCAAGATCATCTTCATCAAATTGTCTTCTGCTTTTCTGCACAAATGTCTGAGCCACCATAATCTGTTCTCTTTGACCTCTTCTGCAAATGGAGCTACTTTAGCTTCTGCTCTGATGTCCTCATTTCTTCGTCTGTCCCCACAATATCCTGCCACCCACCACTTCATCTCCATCACCTGTAGCTTCCTCAACTGCTCTGCCTTAACTGCTCAAGTTTCTGTACTATAAAGTAGTACTGGTCATACCACTGTTTTCTACACCTTACCTTTCAGTTCTTTGGCATTCTACTGCCACACACTATTCTTGACACTGTAACTAGTTCGAAAACGTATAAAACAGAAGCAAAAATTAAGGAAAAGCAGAGGAAATTTCTAAATCAATACTAGAAACACTTTAGCAATGTAGCAACAGCTGGGCAACTGAATAAATACGACAGGACAGTGTTTTAACCAAACAGTGAAAAAAGTACAGTGAAACTGAATAAAATCGCACTTAAACCATATATATTTCTAGGCAACTACAAGTGTTACAGAAAAATACTCCCTGGCTCTTTACATAAGGGGTGTGGTCAATGCCCTTATATCTCTGTAAAGAAACACCAAACTGAAACCAAAGGAAGTGGTACTCTCCTAATGGCATACAAAAAGCCCATGGTCAATAAAAAAGTTATGTACTGACCGTAACGTTCCATCTATGCTGTCCATTTTCATTCTTCTTTAACTGTTGGGTTTGGATCAAACCCTTGGATCTGACTCAGACAGCTGCTTCTTCCAGATCATATAACACTGAAACTCTAGAGCTTCCCCCTTTACCCATGATGACCAAGTCACCCTGCACACCTCAGATCTTGTTTGCTGCCCACAGACTTACAGAGTAGTAGAGAATCAGATAATAGGAATTTGGGAGTCAAACAAAGGAAGAGTGGTTCCTTCAATATCCATCAATATTTCCAGGAATAAAGCAAAGGAGGAGGTTGGTGGGAAGGAAGTTGAGGAAGAATGAAAATGGACAACACAGATGGAACGCTATGTGGAGCGCATCACTTTTGTATCTGATGCTGTCATTTTCATTCATTCATCAGCTGTTGAGACAGAGTCCCCAGCTACCTAAATTCTGGGAGGACTGTAAGGAAGGATATTCCTGAGCAAAGCTGAGCTAACGGCATGAGGATTAGCCCAAGTTGTAGCTGCATAAATATAATCCAAGGACATTCTAGACAAAAAGGCTGAAGAAGTCATAGACCTGGTGGAATGGGCTTTTGGTGGTTTTGGTAAGGCAAACCCATTTTTTCAAAAACAAAGGTAATACAGTCAGTCAACCATTTGGCTAAAGCCACTGTAGAAACTGGTTTGCCTAATTTGATTTAGAAAAAGAAAAAAAAAATTTTCAGGTTTCCTCACATCTTTGGTTGGTTCTGTGAAGGTAAAAACGTAACTGTCTGTAAACATCCAACAGATGTAAAAAAAAGATATGTGCTCACCATAACGTTCCATGTGTGTTGTCCATCTCACGTTCATTCTTAGCAGGTTGGATTCGAAACCAATCCTTGGTTCTGACTTGGCCTTGTACATAGCTTGAGGTCTTCCACTAGCTCATGGCTAAAACCCTAATAGTCAATTGCACCAGCTCGGTCATCCAGGAACGAAAGGCTGGGGCAGGAGGGTGACATGTAAGAATGAAGGCAAGATGGACAACATGCATGGAACATTATGGTGAGTACATAACTTCTTTATGTGATGTTGTCCTATCTCGCCTTCATTCTTAGCAGGTTGGGACAGAGTCCCTAGCACTATCCTTCGTGGGTGGCTCAAAGGAGAATATTCTTTAGAACAGTGGACCCAAAGGAGGCCCTGCTCCTGGAGGCCAAATCAACTTTACAATGAGTGATAAAGGTAGGAGGCCTTGCACATGTTGCTGCAGCACAAATGGTGTTAATAGGTAGTCTCACCGGAAAGGCAGAAGAGGTTGCAATGGCTCTTATAGAATGACGTTTTACTTTATGTTAAAGTTCTTTGTTTTTAGATTGGTAAGTAAAGGTAATGCAATCTGATAACCACTTTGAAAGTGTGACTTTTGACACAGGAACACCCTTTTTTGAGTCCGAAAAGGATACAAATAATTAGTCGGATTTTCTGAAATCTTTTGTCATATGTAAGTAGAAATGTAATTGTTTATGTACATCCAGTTGGTGCAGCCTATACTCTGCCTTGTTGTCATAGTTTGGGGGAAAAAAGGTAGTTCTACAGACTGATTAAGGTTAAATTCTGAGCATACTTTGGGTAAAAAGGACAGGTTCATTCATAGGTATACTCTATCTTTGTGGAAAAGCAAGTAGGGGGGCTTTATGGACAATGCTTGCAGCTCTGAAAATCTTCTTGCAGAAGTAATATCTATCAAGAGAATCGTTTTCCAAGTAAGGTACTTGAGGTCGCAGGATGATGCAGGGTCGAAAAGGGGAAGGATCAAACATGATGAAACAAAATTTAAGTCCCATGGCTGTGGAGGGACCTTAACAGGTGGTCTTAATAAAAGTGTACTTTTAAGAAAGTCTTTGCAAAGTCTGTGGGACATCACATTAGGGCCGGATTCTTCCAAATGGAAATTAGATATGGCAGCCAGCTGGACCTGAACGATAGCTGCCCCTTCAATAAACAGTTTTGCTAGGAATTCAAGAATAGAAGCTATTGGGGCAGAGAATTGATCAATGTGATTATTCAAGGCCCGTGAAGAGAATCTTTTCCATTTACTTCCATATAACCTTCTTGTCGAAGCTTTATGGGACAAGATCAGAATATGCTTTACTGACGTAGAAAGGTTAGGGAGCCTGGCTATGGTTGAAACTGGAGCAGCCAAGCTGTCAATTTGAGGGTTTGAAGGGAGGGGTGGATCGTCCTTGATGCATGAATCAGGAGGTCAGGAATGGGGTCCAGAATCCATGGCTCTTCCTGAAGATGAGGCCACAGGAAGGGGAACCAGATTTGACAAGTTCAGTATGGGGGTGACAAGTATTAAGTTCCTTCCCAAGTGACTGGCTTTCTGAAGAACTTTTGGTATCAAAGGAAAGGGAGGAAAGGCATAGAGGAGACCCAAGGGAAAATCATGAGCAAGTGCAGCCCTTGGCAATTCCCCCGTTGGGGGGATCGGGGCAAAGTAGCTGCTGCATTTTTCATTCATGGATGTGACAAAAAGGTTGCAGCAAGGCTGGCCCCATTTGCAGAAAATCTCTTCCGCCACTTACTATTTTAAGCACCACTCATGAGGCATCAGTCACTCTGCTGAGTTTGTCTGCAATCATGTTGGATTTCCCCAAGAAGTGCGTTGCTATCAGAAAGCGTTGGGAGGAGGTTGCCCAGTGCCAAACACTCAGGGCCTCCTGACAAGGGGGGGAATCTGCTTCCTCCTTGTTTATGTGTCATACAACTGTCATGTCTGTCTGTATTGCAATAGTTCCTAGCGGAAGAGATTCCTGGAATGCGTGCAAAGCTAAAAGCACTGATCTCATCTCTAGGATAGTGATGTGAAAATGGGCCTCGTGATCCTGCTAAGTGCCTTGAACTGTCCTTCCCAGATAATCCCCCCTTCACCCTATCTGATTACAACAAAGAGTTAGAAAGTCATACTGAAAAAACAATCAGAAAAACTAAATGAAAACTCCAGCCAAGCTAGAACTTCCAATGACTGACCTCCCAAACCTCCTGTAACAGAGACACATGGGATATATGCAAATGACCCTTATGAACATCAGATGTTTCAGCTATATGGCGATTCTGATTGCCCATGACTTTTACATTTGAAGTCGTTTTAATGGACAATATCAGGCCAATAAAGCCAAACCTCAGTAGCCCCTACCCTATCTGGGAAGAGTCTGTGGTCACTGTGGCTAAAGGTTGGGGAGGAAGAAAGGGCCGACCTAATGTTACATGAGTGGAGTAAAGCCACCAACCAAGGTCTTTCCTGCAGGATTCCATTATCAAAATTTGGTGGGACATGGCTAATTCCTGCATGGACCACTGAGTGAATAGTAGCCACTGTAGTATTCTCATGTGCAGACGTGCTAATGGAATCAGGGTTATTGCAACTGCCATGGTTCCCAATACTTTGGGGATTGTTCATGTTTGTACTTTTCTCTTGGAAAGAAGGTTTAGGACTTGACGTCATACGACTTGAACCCTTTCCGAAGGAAGTTTTGCCATTATATTTGTTGCATCTAGATCTGCTCCTATAAAAACGATATGCTGAGATGGCAATAAGGCAGACTGTGATTCCTAGGTGAGAGCAGAGATGTAAAGTGGTGTCTCTCACTTTGGATAGTAGATACTCAGTGGTGGAATGTCTGGGATGTTTTTTGTGTTTGGGATGGGGAAGGAAAAGGGTATGGAGTAACCTCTGGATACAATACTTTGTACTCACTTGTCTTTTGTTATGGTTAGCCAGACTTTTGGGTACAATAATAAGTGGCCCCAGACTGCCTCCAGAGATGGACAGGTGGGTTTCCTTTCAGGACGGCTGAAAGGGCTTACTAAGGAAGTATTCCCTGGTTTTGAGGAACCCCTCAGCTGCATGGTCGGCGTCTTCCATTAGCACTTCCCCCTCTGCTACGGAGGGAAGAATCACAACGTGTCCTGGAAAGCTCTCTGGGATTTTCGAAACCATATTTTTCCACCTTTCTAACCCTTCGGGAAAGGTCTGGTTGGTAGGTAGGTAAGTAGGAAAAAATGGACTCCAATGGCAGAGAGAGTCTTTCCTTCTTGTTCACACCTGGTTAGTGCGTCTTTGACTTTTGTTCCCGAACAAAGATGAGCTCTGAAAGGGGTGTTCACAAAAGAAGATTTAAAGGGTTCCACAAAGTCACAAAAGCACATCCAGGAATGTCTCCTTTGAGAAATTCCTGAACCCGCTGCCCTGCTCGCTCCATCTGAATAAGAAATGAGCCTCCTGGAGGAGTTGACCGCTGAGGTTAAGGTAGGGAGCTGAAAGGAAATCTTGTCTAATACCCCTTTACCTACTGAACCTTGGAAAGTGTCTCCTAGCTTTTTCAGAAGATCTCTCTGAAGCCTAGTAAAGTGAGTCAGATAATTCAGCAATCTGAGCACAAAAGTCACTGAAGAGAACATGCGCTTTCCATATCTGTCCATCATATGACACTCTTTGTTCGGCGGATGGACAGAAGGGGACGTCTCAAAGTTTCTTTTTGGTGGATGCCACCATCACCATAGCATCTACTGGGACACCCTTGGTAAGAAATCTCTTGTCTGAAGGTGAGGTGATGAATCTGTTTGGCCTCCAAGGAACAGGTTCCACTGAGTCTGGGGACTCTCACGACTTTTGACTAACTAATTGCATTAGCTCTAAGGCTGGAGACCCCCAAGTGGTGGAAGGATGAGACCCAAAGGCCTTCAGGTATACAGACTCCTCCTCCAAAAGAGTTGATGGGCTTCCAGCCGCCTCACTGTTTTAGTATTTCCAGGATGTATGCAAAGGAGACATCCTCAGCCGGTGACCGTGGAGACCCTTCCGAATCATCAGGGTCTGTACCTGAAGTGATGGACTCCCAGAGGAGTCTATACGCTTCCCTCTTACATAGTCTCTTTCGTGGGACCTCTTCAGAAGGGTATACTGGAGAGATTTCGGAAGAGAGGGGGTCGCCCGATGGGGCATCCTGAGGCCTTGGGTCTCTGCATCTCTGTGGATGCTGTGATACTGAGACAGACACCAGTGCCTTTGGGGGAAGAATGTTCCAACCCAAGAGTGGACTTGTCTGTATCCTTATTACCTTGAAAGCCCCCCCGGGCCCTGGTCCGAGGTAACTCACGGCTCCAAAAAAACAGAGGGAATCCTCAGAACCAAGGGGGTTGGCTCCACGACTGAGGTAGGAGCCGAGCTCACCCGTCCCGACACCCCAATAGGAAAGTTTGGATCCGACAACTGTCTGACTTGACTGCACTCCCCAGACCCAACTGGAGAGAGTCTCTTCCTAGACCCCTTGAGTTCATATGGAACCGAGGACCTCGGAGCAGTAGTCCGAGCCGAAGATCCTGAGATAGGTCTCTGCTCCAATGGGTTCCACTATGATCAGTTTTGGACATTCTGGCTCTGAGGTCCGAGACTGGATCTGAGGAGGAATCGGCGGTGACAGGGTAGGTGTGGTCAGTTCCAAAGTCCTCTGGGTTGGATCCAACAAGAGTTTGGCGAGCGCCTGTGTCCTCAAAAGCCTGTGCACCATGCGATCCATGTCATCATCTGACAAGTTCCTGGAGGATTGAGTGGAGAGAGCAGGAGATCTGGAAGACTGCAATAAAGGAGACCTTAAAGTGGGAGATACCAGTTCCAATTCAGGGGACCGGCTCCACACATGAAACTCCAACAGCACCGGTATAGAAGGAGCCAAGGCAGAAGGCTTCTCGGGCCCAACAGCCTTCAGGACTGAAGAAGAAACTTTAGGTAACTTTTTTGATGGCTCCGACTGAGCGCTCGAAGAAGAGGACCTTTTCCCTGACTTGTCTGATTTTGAAGAAGGGGATTGACTGGACTATGAGAATGATTTTGAACATGATATCTTTGATTTAGACACAAAGTTAAATGAAGAAAATGTGTTTGATTTTCATACAGAGTATGGTCATTTATGTTTACCCAGACTACCTTTCCATCAGAGTTCTTTTTGTCAGATTTTGTGTTGTTTTGAGAAACTTTTGTATCATAATATCGAAAGATTGTTTAAAGAATTTTGTTGTAGGGAATATAATTTAACAAAAAATTAATGGGAAATATTGAAAAATTTACGAGTATAGGCTGAAAATGTGGTGTTTTGTGTGGCCGACAAAGGGGGTAATTGGGTAGTCATGAATAGACAACAATACAATTGAATGGCTATGAAATTGTTGGAAAAAAGTGAAGATTATACCAGCTTGACCTTTAATCCACTTCATAATTTCAACAAGATGCTGTTGGAATTATTGGAGAAAGGAGAAAGACTGTGTTTTTTGACTAGTCAAGATGCTAAAAAATTATTCATAGCAAATCCTGTTAATCCAATTTTTTTTGACATACCCAAGATACACAAGGACAGGTTTGAACCCCCTGGTAGGCCTACAGTGTCAGGTAGAAATTCTTTTATGTATAATGCAGGAGCTTTTCTTGATTTTTTTGCTTAAACCTTACATGTTAAAAATTCCTTCTTACATCAAGAATGGCCAGAATTTATGTAAAATGATGGAGGATGTTATTTGACAGGATGATTACTTCTGGGTTAGTATGGATGTGGTTTCGTTATACACTAATATTACTAAAGCAATGGGTTTGGAAGCAGTCCATAGGACATTAGGTGAAGGGCCACGGTCATCTTTTATAGTAGAGTTGTTGGAATTTTGTTTAAAACACAATTATTTTTTGCTTGATAACAAAGTTTTTTTTACAGAAAAGTGGCACGGCAATGGGGGCAGCATATGCACCTGCATATGCAAATGTGTACGTGGGACATTTTGAGAATATATTTATGTATCCAACGGAACTTTTTTAAGAAAAATGTCATCATGCACAAAAGATTTATTGATGATTTGGTTATGATTTGTCGGGGACCCATTAAGGACTTCGACATTTTTTTTCAAAGGATTAAATCATAATACTCATGGATTAAAGTGGGAATATGTGATGAATAGAAAGATTATTAATTTTTTGGACTTGACTTTTTTTGTTGATGAAGATAAGATTCAATTTAAACCTTAGAGAAAGCCTACAGCTGTAAACAGTTTTTTGTTTGCATCGAGTATGCATCCTAAACATTTGATAAATCCATTACCCTTAGGGGAATTTAAATGGATTTGGTCCTCACATCCCAATGTGGCCATAAACAAGGACAACTGGAACTAGTTGAAAGTAGGTTGTTGAACATGGGTTATTCTACTGAGGTAGTCACAGCTGCAAAAAAGAAAAGACTAACTGGTAAGTTGGGTAGTAGGTGCAGGGAGAAGAGAGGTCATATTTCTGATTCTCACACCAAGTCCAAAGTGATGGAAGATGACATTTTTTATGTCATGAAGTACAGTGCCTTTTCTGAGAGTGTAGTTAAGGTGGTTAAACAACTGTGGCCCATTATAAGTTTAGATGAGACTTTGGGAAAGAATTTCCCAAGGAAGGTCACTTTTTCTTATGAAAGGTTTTATAATTTGAGAGTTATTAAATAAACCCATTAAGTTATGTGATTTGAATCATAGGCATGGGGCTTTTCCCTGTGGCAGCTGTAATCTCTGTTCTAGGATTAGGAATTTATCAGATACAGTTATTAATGGTAGGAAATATCAAACTAGGGGTAAATTCAACTGCAAAACTTGTGGTGTTATTTACATATTGGGTTGTGGATGTACCAATAACAGATGGTACATCGGGCAGACAAAACGTAAAGTTAGGATTCGAATCTTGAAGCATCTATCAGATATTAGAAATAGGAAAAGAGAAAGTCCAGTAGCACAGTATTTCATGACAGCACGAGGGTGATAGTGGTTCATTATTTTTCAGTGTTATGACGGATATTGAAGATTTGGGAACAATTTTCAAACTATGTTAAATTTTTTGGAAACCACATTCATTTTTAATTTTAGAACTCTATATCCGGGGGGGGGGGTCTAAATCAAGAGTATCTATGCAATTTTAATGTTTTCAGTTTTATATTTCCACTTATTTAGCTACTTTGATAGTGTTCGTAAATAAAAGGAATTAAGTGGGAAGCAAAAATATATATTCTTATTAAGGGTAATTTGTAGAAGAGGTTATATATTATACAATGTTTAAAGTATTCTATTATTTTTTATAATATAATTTTTTGTGGTCATTTATTTCTATGACAGTTTACATATTATATAATATGCTGGATTTGTGTTTTCACCATGCTTTGACTGTACTTGAGGTTTAATTGTTTAATTGATGGAATGGGCTTATGATACAATTGTGTTAGAGCACTATATAAACTGCTATTTTTGGATGTATACTGTCCCGTGAAGGCGAACAGCCGAGGTACCCGGAGTAAAAGAGTAAATTGCTCTGGTGTCATATCCACTACTGTGTGTTGTGTTTTATTTAGGATTGCAAGTATTTTGCAAGAGTGTTTCATTTTGTTTTGGACTTTGAAGGACCCTGACCTTCTTCAATTGCTTCTGACAAAGGGGTCTTCAGCAAGCCTCTCAGGATGAGCTTGTTTTTTCTTTCTAACAATACCCTGTGACTAAAGGAGTGACAGATAGCACAGGACTCCACAAGGTGAACAACTCTGAGCCAGTAGACACAAATGGCATCAGTTATGGACATTTTTTAGATCCTCTTTGCACATTTTTAAACCCAGAGGGCTTAGTTTCCTTAGAATGTAACAGGTGACTCTATTGTCAGACACACTGATGTCCTGCTCACCAGGCTGAATAAAGAGAAGGTCACGGTGAGCTGCCTGTTGGGTGCTAGGATCCGCCACATAACGCAAGCACTCAGGTCACTCCAAAGCAAATACAAATATGACTCAGTCATTGTACATGTTGGTGTGAATGACCTGAAACATACCTCCCTGGACTACATGAAAAGAGACATAGAGGAGCTCTCTGATCATGTAGCCCAGGCTGGTATGACCATGACCTTGAGCAGCATCTTACCCTCACCTAGAATGATGCCACAGTACAAAGAGAAAATTATCGATTTTAACAAATGGCTAAAATTTTGGTGTCACTCAAAGGGGATCCAGTGTCTGTCAGCCTGGGATGACATGCTCGACAAGCCATGTTGCTTCCCTAGGGACGGCTTGCACCTGTCACCACTGGGCTTTCGGATATTGGCAAAGGCTCCTGCCACCCCCATAGTGCCTTTTTTAGGCAAGGCTCAAAAGTCAAACCCACCCCCATAGACAGCACAAGGAACAAGAAACTAAGGGTAATGCTGCTTAACGCCAGAAGTCTTAACCTCAAGATGCACGCACTCGAAGCTCTCCTCAGTATGGAGAACATCGATATCTGTGCAGTGACAGAAGCCTGGTTCAAGGCTCCAGAGAGCACCCCTGCACTACCAGGCTATACCTCATATCATGCTTTTCGGCCCCAAAACCCGGACCAAACCACAAAAGGAGGGGGAGTTTCCATATTTATCAAGGATATCCACACCTCCAGGTTAGTGGCATTGCACAAAGTATCGGAGACCATCCATGTGCAACTAACAGTGGGCAAGACTGCTTTTCAGTTTATAGCATCCTACAGACCACCCTCTCAAGGTCAGGAATCCCACTTGGCTTTCCTGAAAACATTGGAGAACATGAAGATCTCTCCGAACACCATTATATTGGGTGACTTCAACTACCCAAACAATGACTGGGAGCACTACTCAAGCCCCAGCACCTTAGCCCAAAGGTTCCTGGAAATTATAAACTCAAATGCTATGGAAAAACTAGTCACCACTCCCACAAGAGGGGACAAGATACTAGACCTGATCATTACCAACATGAGGACTCTATGCTCCACACCAGAAGTATATCCCTCATTGGTAAGATCAGACCATAAATTAATTTCACTGGATGTCCACATCCCGACCCCACCCCCAGCCCAGAAAACCACAGTGAAAAACTTCTCAAAAGCGAACTTCTCACTTCTCAAAACCGAAGTGGAATCCTTCAAGGCCCCAGGACCAGTGGAAACTACGGCCCAAACTGCAGAATCCTATATAAACGCATTCTACGGACATCTCCAGGAATGCATGGATCATGCTATCCCAAACAAAACCAAGACCCAATCATCCAAAGGCAGGCGTCCAGTCTGGTGGACCCCTGCCATAAATAAACTGTACAACAGAAGGAGGAAGCTACTACATGATAGAGCAAAATCCCTAATAGGGAAGGCATCTCTGATCAGTACTAGCAAAAAATTACAATCCCTCATAAAATCGTCCAAGGCCAGCTTCAAGTGAAAAATTGCACAGGACACCAAAGACAATCATAAGGCTTTTTTCAGTTATGTTAGGAACCTGGGATGCAACTCCCAGACTTGTTCTGAGTTGATTCTAAACGACAAAAAATACACTGAACCCACAGACATCGCCAATATCCTGGCAGACAGGTTCAGTGCAAACTTCTCCACCCCCTCCCCCCCAAAAGAGCAAGTATCTATTCCGGCAGAGGGCTGCCTCCCAAACATCCCTGATGCTCAGGTGAAGGCTGCCCTCTCCAAAGCAAAAAACACTGCTTCCATGGGACCAGATGGCGTCCCAGGTTGCATCCTACATGAACTCCAAGAGGAACTAATCCCTCAAATAAAACAGCTATACAATCTCAGCCTCACTACAGGATATGTGCCCACAGAATGGCATACAGCAACAGTGGTCCCACTCCACAAAGGTGGAGCCTCTACGGACCCTGGAAACTATCGCCCCATAAGCCTGACTAGCTTAGTCTGCAAGGCTATGGAGAGGATCATCATGGAGCTCATAAACAAAGACATTGGGGACCTACAGACACTAGATCCTACCCAGTTCGGCTTTGTCAAGGGCAGATCCTGCCTTTTGAACCTGGCTGACTTCTTCGAAACAGTCACCAAAGCCATAGATGAAGTGAAGGTAGTCCACACGGCCTATCTGGACCTTGCAAAGGCATTTGACACAATACCCCACTCGGGCATCATAGATAAGCTATCCAGCTTAAATATAAACCCTATGTCTCAAGATGAAACGCAAACTGGCTCAAAGACAGAACCCACAGAGTGAGAGTTGCTGGAGCCATGTCAGACTCGAAACCGGTCACAAGTGGCGTCCCACAGGGTTCTGTCCTGGGACCACTCTTGTTCGGTATATACTTTTCCAAGGTACAGGCAAACGTGGAAGGACTATGGCTCACCAAGTTTGCAGACGACTGCAAACTGGGCGCCATAATCGACTCTCCAGCTGACACAAACATCCTTCAAAAAGGTCTCACAGAGACAGATAACTGGTGCCAGTACCATGGTTTACAGCTAAATGCCAAAAAATGCATAGTCATACCCTTTGGCAAAAACAATGCGCCCACAAATTGCCACATAGGCGGAAACTCATTAAGTACAGAAAAAGTTATTAGGGACCTGGTGACCCATGCTGATAGCAATCTCTCCTTTGAAAACCACATTGCCAAAGTGGTTAGAAAGACCTTCTACATAGCCCATCTCATTACGAAGGGTTTCACATCTAGATCAAGAGAGGTAATCGTGCCCCTTTATTCATCCCTCATCAGGCCCATCATAGAATACAATGCCCCTTTTGGGATGTACCTTACCCGACACCTGCAGCAATTAGAGAAACCCCAAAAGTATCTCACCAAGAGGATCATGGGTCTCAAAGAGATGCCATATGCTGCTCTGTTAAAAAAACTCCAGCTCTACTCAGTTGCATACCGCCTACTTCGAGACGATCTATGCCTGACATACAAAGCTATGTCAAATCCAGAATTAATGGACATGCTCCACCTCAGTAAATCTAAATCCCTTATAGCCACACGCTCGAGGGACTTGAACCTCAGCACAGAAATAAATAGAACTTGCTGGAGGGACAGGTTCATAACCCAGAGGCTCCCCTCGCTCTGGAATAGAATTCCAGTTCATGTGAGGCAGAGCACCTCACTGAATCTCTTCAAGAAGAATCTCGATAGGTGGATGGGGGATCGTAGGTTTATCCCAGGGATTACTCCCATGTCACTATTGGACAGAGGCACAGTAAACTAAACCTTAAAAAGGGCACAGTATACTCAAATCAAGGGGTGGCGTAAGCCATACAGATTCGGGCTAGGCTTATAATTGCCCCAGGGCAGATAGCCTAGTATGAACCCATGAATCTTTGTAAGACATGACTAACAGGAAAAACAGCTAACAACTCTAGGAAAAAAACAGAGAAAAAATGTAAGTACACAAAAGCACTACTACTAATTTTTAAAACAACACAGACTTTTTTTTTTTTTTTTTTTTACAATAGCGATCAGCAAATACAAAAAATGCTTTAATAAATAAAAGGGACAGAGGCAGCTCTCTAACTTAAACGAGCTATCCCTGAGAATTTAGACAGGAAAAACAAAGGGAAAACCAAACGGAAAAGCCCTCTAATTTAAATAGGCTTAGGCAGTTCTCTAACTTAAACAAACTAGCCTATTCTTACAAGAAAATAAAACCTCTAACTAAAATGGGCTTTCTAAATTTAATGCCAGGATAGGGAAAGAAAGGCCTAATGGAAATAACGACGACCAACAGGAGCTCTCTGAGCATGTAGCCCAGGCCGGTATGACCCTGACCTTGAGAAGCATCTTACCCTCACCAAGAATGATGCCACAATATGAAGACAAGATGATCAATTTCAACAACTGGCTTAGGTATTGGTGTCATTCAAAGGGGATCCAATGCCTGTCAGCCTGGGATGACATGCTCGACAAGCCATGATGCTTCGCTAGGGATGGCTTGCACCTGTCACCCCTGGGCTTTCGGATATTGGCAAAGGCTCTTGTTTCCCCCATAGTGCCTTTTTTAGGCAAGGCTCAAAAGACAAACCCACCTCCATAGGTATCACAAGGGATAAGAAACTAAGAGTAATGCTACTCAATGCCAGAAGTCTAAACCTCAAGATGCACGCACTCAAAACTCTCCTTAGCATGAAGAACATCGATATCTGTGCAGTAACAGAAACCTGGTTCAAGGCTCCCGAGAGCACCCCAGCACTACCAGGTTATACTTCATACCATGCTTTTCGGCCCCAAAACTTGGACCGAACCACAAAAGGAGTGGGAGTATCAATATTCGTCAAAGATACCCACACCTCCAGGTTGGTGGCATAGCATGAAGCATCAGAGACTATCCATGTGCAACTAACAGTGGGTAAAACTGCCTTCCAGTTTATAGCCTGCTACAGACCACCCTCCCAAACCCAGGAACCCCACTCTCGGCCTTCCTGAGAATACTGGAAAATATGAAGGTCTCTCCAAACACCATTATATTGGGCGACTTCAACTACCCAAACATAGACTGGGAGCATTACTCTAGCTCCAACACCTTAGCCCAAAGGTTCCTAGAATTTATAAACTCAAATGCTATGGAACAACTTGTTACCACTCCCACAAGAGGGGAAAACATACTGGACCTGATCATCACCAACATGGGGACTCTATGCTCCAGACCAGAAGTGTATCCCTCACTGGTAAGATCAGACCATAAACTAATCTCACTTGATATTCACATCCCGACCCCAGGTAAGAGCGGCCCTCTCCAAAGCAAAAAACACAGCATCAATGGGACCAGACGGTGTCCCGGGCTGCGTCCTACATGAACTCCAAGAAGAGCTAAACCCAAACATAAAACTACTGTTCAATCTCAGCCTTACTACAGGATATGTACCCAAAGAGTGGCATACAGCAACAGTGGTCCCTCTCCACAAAGGTGGTGCCCCAACGGATCCTGGAAACTATCGCTCCATAAGCCTGACTAGCTTGGTCTGCAAAGCTATGGAAAGGATCATCATGGACCTCATAAATAAAGATATTGGGGACCTACAGACACTGGATCCTACCCAGTTCGGCTTTGTTAAGGGCAGATCCTGCCTCTTAAACCTGGTTGATTTCTTTGAAACAGTCACCAAGGCCATTGACGAGGGGAAGGTGGTCCACACAGCCTACCCGGACCTCGCAAAAGTCTTCGATACAATACCCCACTCGGGCATTATAGATAAGCTCACCAGCTTAAATATAAACCCCTATGTCACTAGATGAGTTGCAAACTGGCTCAAGGACAGAACCCACATGGTTAGAATTGCTGGAGCCATGTCAGACTCCAAACCAGTTACAAGTGGCTTCCCACAAGGCTCAGTCCTGGGACCTCTCTTGTTCGGTATATATTTCTCAGAGGTACAGGCCAACACAGAAGGACTGTGGCTGACCAAGTTTGCAGATGACTGCAAACTGGGCGCCATAATCGACTCTCCAGCCGACACAAGCATCCTCCAAAAGGGCCTCATAGAAACAGACAACTGGTGCCAGAGCCATGGCCTGAAGCTAAACGCCAAAAAGTGTACAGTTATCCCCTTTGGCAAAAACAAAGTGCCCACAAATTACCACATAGGGGGTAATCCATTAAGTACAGAAGAAGTAATTAGGGAACTGGGGACCCAAGTTGATAGCAATCTCTCATTTGACAACCACGTGGCCAAAGTGGTTAGAAAAACATTTTATATAGCCCACCTAATCATGAAGGGATTCACATCTAGATCAGGGGAGGTCATCGTGCCTCTTTCCTCATCCCTCATCAGACCCATAATTGAGTACAATGCCCCTTTTGGGATGTACCTTACCAGACACCTGCAGCAACTGGAAAGACCCCAAAAGTACCTCACCAAGAGGATCAAAGGGCTCAAACAGATGCCATATGCTGCCCGGTTAAAGAAACTCCAGCTCTACTCAGTGGCATACCGCCTGCTCAGAGGCGATCTGTGCCTGACATATAAAGTCATGTCTAACCCGGAATTAATGGACATGCTGCACCTCAAAAAATCCAAATCCCATCGAGCTACATGCTCGAGAGACTTGAACCTCAGCACTGAAATAAATAGGACATGCTGGAGGGACAGATTCATAACCCAGAGGCTCCCTTCACTCTGGAATAAAATCCCAGTCCAGGTTAGGCAGAGTCCCTCATTGACTCTCTTCAAGAGGAATCTTGATGAGTGGATGGGAGATGGTAGGTTTACCCCGGGTATCACTTCTGTGTCACTGTTAGACAGAGGCACAGTATACTAACCTCGAAAAAGGGCATAGCAAAATAAATTTAAAATGGGTGGCGAAAGCCAAACACATTCGGGCTAGGCTTATAAATGCCCTAGGGCAGATAGCCTAGTATGAACCTATGAACAGCAAAAACAGGAGCAGAAAAACAGCAGAACACAGATAATTAACTTAACAACTAATTGGAATAAAAGGAATGACAAGAGTAACAACTTTCAAATATAAGGCAGAAAAAGAACTACTTAGCCACAGCCAGTATGAAGAGCACCCGATTTTGTTTAGCAACAAACGGAACCTGGGGAACTCTCACAGTGCATCATGGGGTAGGGTTTTAGCCACGAGCTAGTGGAAGACCTCGAGCTTTGTATAAGGCCGAGTCGGAACCGAGGATGGGTTCCGAAACCAACCTAAGAATGAAGGCGAGACAGGACAACATCACATCACATATTCTCCTTTGTTTGAGAAATTTGGAAAGAAAACTAGATGGTTTATAGCCTGATTGATATTAGAGTCTGACACCACCTTAGGTAGAAAGGAAGAATTGGTCCATAGAGATACTCTACCCTTGTGTAAAATTAAATACGGAGGTTTAGAAGAAAGAGCCTGAAGTTAAAACACTCTTCTGGCAGAAGTAATAACAACCAAGTAAAATAGTTTTCCAGGTCAAAAATCTTTGTTCACACTTTGCTGATAGTTCGGGGGGGGGGGGGGGCTGTATTAAGGCCTGAAGAGTAACATTTAAATCCTGAGGAGGAGTACGATCCTTTAGAGGAGAGCTAAGTAAATATGCTCCTCTTAGAAAGGTTTTGCAAAGCTTAGAAGAAGCGAAGGTCAAATTATTTACTCCTATATGAAAGTTAGAAACGGCTGATTGTTCTCTGACAACTGAGGAGCTAGCCCCTTCACTGAAAAGCGTTGCTAAAAATTCAAGAACCTTAGAAATCGGTGCTGAAAGGGGATGTAAATTATTTTAATGTAGCCAAAAACAAATATTTTCCATTTACTTTTGTAAACTTTTCTAGTGGAAGCTTTGTGTGAAAATAGAATGTGATGTACAGGGAAGGAAAGCCTGGGCAGGCTAGCAATCGACTGAACTGGAGAAACCATGCAGTCGACTTGAGACCTGAAATGTCTGGATGAGTCATGTCTGTCAGGTGAGACAGCAGGTTTGGCGCTGGATCCAGAATCTAGGGAGGATGTAGAAGAGGAGGCCAAAGGACTGGAAACCAGATCTGATGAGGCCAGTAAGGGACAATGGGAATAACTGTATTCTTCAATTGAGATGCTTTTTGTAGAAATATGGGTATTAGGGATAGACATAAAGGAGACCAGAGAGCCAAATGTAAAGTACAGCTTCCCTCAGGGACCAGAGGGTCAAATGTAAAGTACAGCATCCCCACAGGGGGGATTAGGGCAATGAACCTGCTGCACTTACTGTTGAGGGGAAAAGCAAACAGCTCGCAGCATGGTTGGCCCCATCAAGGGAAAGTCATCTCCCCCACACTGATATTGAGAGACCACTCCTGAGGCATTAAAACAGACTTGCTTAACTTGTCTGCGATCATGTTGGACTTCCCCAGGATGTATGTTGTTATCAGAAAGCAACTGGATGAGATCACCCATTGCCATTATCTTATAGCTTCTCAACTAAGAGGGCATCATCTGGTTCCCCCTTGTTTGTTGATGTACCAGACTAGTGACATACTGTCCCATCTGAACCGCAATACTCCTGGCTCCGGCTGGAAGAGCATCTTGAAAGGCATTTATGCTAGGAAGACAGCTCTCATTTCCAGGACACTGATATGGCATGTTGGCCTCTTTGGTGAAACATGTGCCTTGGACCATCCTTCCCAAGAAGTGCCCCCCACATCAATCTGAGAGGTGTCCATGGTCACTGTGGCTTTGGGTTGAGGGAGAACAGAGGGATGACCTTCTTGTATTTGACTGGAATGGATCCACCAAAGAAGTTAATTTCTGCAAGCTTGCATTATTTTGATATGACTAGATAAAGATTGATGGAGAACAGACCAATGAGTTGCAAGTTTCCATTGAAGAATCCTCATATGGTACCTTGCCAGCAGTACAAGAGTGATTGCTGCTGACATGGACACCAGTGCTTGGAGCATCAGATGAGCTGAAAGAGAAGAGCTTTGAATGATCTTTTTGACCTGGAACTGGATTGCTTGAAGCCAGGACAGAGGCTGAGTAACTATTTGAGTGACCTATCGAAAAGAGAACAGATGAACTCCAAAGTCTGAGGTGGTTTGAGTGGAGATTTGTTGAAACTGACCAAAATCCTCAAGACAAAAGCATAACTGAAGCAAAAAGCCCCAAGCTTGAATTAGTTGATGCCTGGTCAGTGAGGGTAGGATACAGTTGTCCAGATATGGGAACACTCTGAATCCCTACAGTCTCAAGTGAGACGCAACTACTGCCAAACCCTTGATAAACACTCTGGGGGCTGTGGTAGACCAAATGGCAGTGTTCTGAATTGGTAATGACTGGCTCCCAGCCAGAGACGCAGATATCTCCTACACCATCTGTTCACTGTTCTGTCATAGTACGCATCCTGAAGATCTATCAAGCATATCCAGTTGTCCTTGTGCTGAATGGGCAGAATGGATCGAATCATGACAGTCCAGAACTTTGTATACTGAACTATTCAATGTAGTTTGCTGAGATTCAAGATTGGTTTTCCGTCTCCTGTCTTTTTTTGGCAGTAAAAATAATCTAAGTTTTGGACTCTTTCTGGTCTGGGGGGGACCTCTTGGATGTTTTTTCTAGCGGATTGTTTATTTCTAGTTCTGCTGCTTCCCTCTGACTGGGTGGAACATCAGGGACTTTTGTTTGATATGGGGGGGGGGGGTATTATATAACCTCTGGATATTATCCTTAGCACTCTTGTATCTTTTATAATTTCAAGCCAGGCTCCCTGGTGCAGGGACAAATAACCACGACTGTCTCCAGAGATGGACAATCGGGCCTCTTTTCAGGAGCTCTGATAGGATCCGTCAGAGAAAGTATCCCTAGACCCTTGGTTATGTGGACCATCTCTGCTGCGGGGGAGTCTTCCATTTGAGTTCCTTACTCTGCCCCTGGGGGAACTGACTCCACGTGGATCTTGGAAGGAACCTTGGGATTTTCTGAACCACATTTTCCATCCGCCTTGCTGGCTCCTAGAAAAGGTATGTTAAGGGGTCGAAAAACATACACCCACAGAAGACGGGTTTTTTTCCTTCCTGCTCACACCTCGAGAGCATGTCTTTCACTTTGGGGCCAAATAAGAAGGTTTTGTCAAAGGAAACATTGACGAAAGAAGATCTGAAGGGTTCTGCAAAGTCACATAAGGGCATCCAGACATATTTCCTGATGGAAATTCCTGAACCCACTGCCCATGAGATACCTTCAGCCATGTAGGACAAATCTGAAATAGAATGAAGGGTAGCCAAATGTGAGGAAATAGTACTCTCTACATCAGAGGATACGGTCCCAGAGAGGGATGTGGAAAGTTCCTTGAACAAATCCCTCTGGAGTTTTGTAAAATGTGCCAAATAATTCAGCGATCAGAGGGTAAAAGTCGCTGAAGCATAGACATGCTTCCCAAACCAGTCCAGCAGCCTAGACTTCCTCTTAGGGAGGTGGACAGAGGAACTTGCTCCGCCAATTCCTTCTTAGTAGTTGCTGCTATGACTATGGCATCAACGAGTACTCCTTTACTCCAGTGTGGTCTATCCTTAGGTGGTGCCAGGATCCCACCTGGTCTCAGGCATTGGCTCAATCTTGTCAGGCTCCTTCCATGCCCGTCCACAGACTAAATCAATGAGTTCACCTCTGGGCAGAGTCATCAAGGAGGTAGATGGGCCAGCTCTAAAGGCCTCCAGGAATGCCAACTCCTGTTGGAAAGGGTTATCAGGAGACCAAGCACCCTTTTGTTTTAGAGGTTCTAAGATGTATCCAAGTGAGATATCATTGAGTGATGACCTGGGGGACCCTTCCCCTTCATCAAAGTCAGCGTCCTTTGTGACAGACTCTTGTGAAGAGTCTAAGTGCCTCCTTTTGCACTTTCTATTCTGAGGAACCTCCTCTGTGGGATGCTTCATGAAGGTATCGGAAGAGATAGATATACTCTGCTGGGTGTTCTGGAGACTGGCTCAGGCTGGCAGTCCCTGTGGAATGGAAGACTGAGGCTCTGGATGCAGAACTGAATGGGACTGGAGAGTCGGAGATGAAGGGGATAGAGAAGTCTGAACTCTTGGAATGGAGAAGGCTCTCTCCACTACCTCAAAGGCAGAACATCTGGGAGAAAGGGAAAGTGACAAATCTGGTAAGGCAGGTTTATGGACCATCAGCTACCTTCACTTCACAGGCAAACTACTCAAGGTGGGAGTCGGAGCTAAGCTATTTAGTGCCGAAGCTCCAAGGGGTAGAGAAGGCTGTGACAACTTTGGAGTCGAATCCAACAACCCTGAGCAAGTGCTAACTCTACAGCTCTGACTGTAGTCTAGCTCTGAAGTACTCAGCTTAGGACAGCTCAGAGACACCATCAGAATCGAAGATGGCAACATCTTCAGATCAAAAGCAGATGACTCCAGGATCTTCAGATTCTATAGCTCCAAAACCATAGCTCAGATCAGAGAAGGAGCCAATATTGGAGGTGTAGTATCAAAAAGTGTCACTGGATCTAATAGACCTCCCATTTGTATCTGTATCCTGAGAAGCTTCATCACCACCCTGTCCACACTGGCTTCAGATAAACTCCTGGAAGACCGAATGGATGATGCTGTGGATAAGGGTCTTGAGTGGAGATGCCAAAAGGGGTGAATGGAGCTAAGAGGTAATCGGCTCTAACAATAATGGAGGTGAATGGGTCCAGGTTGATTTGTCAGATATAGGTCTCTAATCTGAAACAGTCTGCTCTAAGTTTTTAGCTTGTTTAAGAAGAGGTTCTGAAGACGGAGCTGAAGCAGCAGCTGTTGCCGCATCCAGAGATCTCTTATGAGATTCTTTTGAATGAGAATCTCCTTTTTTCTCTAATCTTTTAAAGTTTCAGCCCCAGAGGCCATAGATGCAGGTTTGGAAGGCAGCAAGCCCCGAAGAATTAACTTATTCTTAAGGTCAACTAAGGCACGTGAATTAAATCCCTTACAGATGTCATAGTCTGAGTCAAGGTGAGAAGGACCGAAACACAGTAGATGCACTTGCAATGTGCATCTGAATTGGGAATTTTGTGGCCACAAACAATACATTTTTTAAATCCTGAAGGTTTATCAGTGTCTATGTTAAATCATCGAATGCTTAAAAAGCCGAACAATGGATTTATTGAACCCATGTAAGCGAAAGCTTACAATCTTGAATGCTTAGAACAGCGATTTTTTTTCCAAGGGAAAAAAATCGCTGTTCCACAAAAAAAAAATAAATAAATAAAAAGGTAAAACATTATATAAAGTGGGGGGCTTTGCCCCCCACCCCCCCCTACTTAAATATACCAACTCCGAGATCGCACTACAGTCACGGAAATGGCAAAGTAGCGGAAGCTGCCAAGCAATTTTTTTCCCCAGAGAAAGAATTTGCTTATATGCCGTTTCGCGATTTTGCCTTTTCGAGCTTTCAAGTTCGATCAAGATGCATTTGAAAGAATGCGTCTTCGATCATTTAATAGGAACCCATTTATCAGACATTAGAATGCAGATAAGGTGAAGAAAAACAAGTTTTTTTTTTTTTTAAATAGAATAAGGAAAAAGGAAAAGAAATTACCAACAATGGCAAGTGTGAGAGGTTGCACTTAAAAGTACTATACAGGGACAGGACACCAGCAATGGTAGTGAAGAATACTCTAAGAGTAAAAAAGAAAAGGTTGCAACCTTAGATTAAGCCTTAAAGGGAGGAAAAAGAGCAAAATATATAAAAGTTATAAGAATTATATGAATTATATAGAAAAACAGCTAACTCACAAAAATATGTAAGGTTCACTCAAGAGCTTTGCGACCCACGTTCGAATGCTATGGTGGCAAATGAGATCTGAGCTATATAGGGTGACTAGGGTATTATGGGTAAAGGGAGGAGCTCAAGAGTTTCATTGTTCTGTGATCTGGAAGAAGTGGCCAAGTCAGATCAGAGGGCCGATTCCAAACCCAAAAGTTGGGGAATGAATGAAAGTGACATCATCAGATTTATATATTGCACCTAGTAGTAATAACTGGGATCATACTATGGATAATTTGTGGATACCTCAAATGGAAAGAGGAATTTAGAAGCTGCCTCTGTCCATTAGTGGTACAGGAAGCAATCCTGGAATATATTTTCCATCTCCCATTCATAGATCCAACCTGCACTTGAATATGAAAAAGGATAAGCTTTGTTTTATGTGGCTGGAGAGTCTGTTCCAGATCGACAGTTTCCTCTGCAAGACAAACCTATTTCTCCAAGCCATTCCGTTCATGTTTTAGAAGAGGTTTAGATGCCATGACTGAGTATTTCTGATGCCATTTGACTTGATGTGCAGTAAACCCATCAGTACTGGGTCTGAGGATACCCTGCATGCCAAACTCAAGTCACCTCTTAACCAGTCTGTAGGATACAGAGTACAGTGATATGGCTTTGAGTCAGTCCATGTAGGACAAATTCTTTACGCCTTGTATCCTTTTATTAAGATATCTTTACAGACATTTCAGTTTTTGCAAATGTCTGGACAAATGCATGCCAAAGAGGGCATTACACTCAATGATTGCTCTAATGAGGTCTGAGTAAAGGGAGGCAATGGCATCCCTAGATTTAGACATATTTCCACTGTTTATAAGTTGTGTAACACAGAAAGACATTTTTATGGCAAAGAACACATTTTGGTCAAAAGTTAGGTCATTGTCCAAACAAGTTCCCAAATCCTGAAAAACTGTGTCACCCCTAGGGGTATACTGACAGATGACTTCCCAAAGAATATGATAATGCATTTTTTGGGAATTTAGGTTCAGCCCATGATTTTGACACCATTTATTTATTTGGGCCACACTTTCCTGTAGGATGGTTCAAGTCATTTGTGGACTCAATGACTGCTCCTAGCTTGCAGTCATCTGTAAACTTAGTCTGCTAAAGCCCTTTGGTATTGGCTTTTATTATACAGAAGTAGATGCCAAGCAGGAGTGGTCCCAATACAGAATCCTGAGGGACTCGGCTGGTCTCTTTATGGAAGTAACTTCCCCTACTTTGATAGCCTGTGTCCTGTTAGCTAGTTGGCAATCCACTAGGTGGCACAGATGTTTATTCCCAATTTATTTAGTTTTTTACTATGCCCAAGTGGAGGATTGTGTCAAAAGCTTTGGCCAGGTCATGGCATGTGGTGCGTACTGTTTTTACCTTCATCCGTTGCTTTGGTGACCTTTTCAAAAAAAGTCCAACAGGTTGAGTAGGCACAACCTGTCCTTGACTGATCTGAACTGAGACATGTCCAGTGTTGGAGGCTACCTATATTGATTAGTTTCATGACAAGTCTTCCCATGGCTTTGCATATAGGACTGGTCAGACTTGTAGGTCTTTAACTGCCTGGGTCTGTGTAGGGACCTCCCTTATGTAGAGGAATGACTATAGCTGTTATCCATCCACTTGGTACAAAACCTACATAAAAGCTGGGTTTCAACAGTGCCTTTAGCGGAACAGTAGTTTATTTTTGGTGAAATTTATAAAAGTACCTTTGGAGGAAGGGATCCTTTGTTGAAATTTTCTTCATGTATTATTATTTGCTAAAATCTCTGGTTTGCATATAATACTGAACATAATTTGATTTGACATAAATGAAACTACATCTTCATCTGTAAGCATGATCAACATCAACATTCTTTTTTAAAATGACTTCACTCACACTAAATCTTGCCCCCAATTATACCAGTCAAACATATTATTCACTAGTTTTGTTGGCTCAAAGTAACAGTCAGTACTTATGGGGAAAACTAAACTATTCCGGACAGAACTTTTGGCACTGTTAACATTTATCTACACAGAATTTGCAGAGCTTAGCTGAGAATTTTAAACAATTTGCCACAACTCCAACCTATTTACAAACAATTTATTTTGTTCGACAATGAAGTAGAATTAGAGGCCCCCATCTTCCGTTTTCCACTTTAGAATAACCAACTCTTCCCTCACTCTGTCTGATGCACTTCCTCATTATGAGAACTGCTGATGGTTCCCGTCCTTAGGTTATTAAATTCTGTACATCAGAATGGCTACATTCCACAAATTGTGAAGTTTGCATTAATAATTCATAAATAAGGTAAAATCTTCAACTTTCACATAGACCCACCTCATTGCTCCGTTACTTAACAAAAGAAAGTACAGTTGTGTACACTTACCATACATTAGATGTTTGAGTGTATTCACTTTTGCAGTCATCACATTTGGGTTACCCCTGCCAGGGTAGCCCTCAGCTGGCCTGAATACCAGAGGCTTAGTATTTATGAGTCGGTTGCTGTCGCTTCAGGACTGATGTCAGGTCATTAGTAGTATAAAGTAAGGCAGCCGACACCATTACATCAGTTTTTCTTGCCGTGTCAGGGGCCCCCAAGTGGGAGCCAGGATTTGGTGGAAGAACTCCACCAGTAGAAAGTAAATACCAAAAAGTTCCTTGTGAGGAGAGAGAGAGAGAAAGACGAAGGGGATCGAGGGAGGGAAACCAGGACTGCAACAGTGAATACACTTGAACATCTACATTTATGGTAAGTGTACACAACTGTACTATGTTCTTCGTGTTTCACTGTTGCAGTCATCACATTTGGGTCGATTCCCAAAGCTGAAGAAAAGGGTGGAGGCAGTCAAGGAGACTGGGGGCTGGCTAGGATGCCCTGCAAGACTGCAGTGGCAAAGCCTGCCCTGGATTTGGAGAAGATAGGCAAGTGGTAATGCTTGGTAAAAGTGTAAACAGATGTCCAGGTGGCAGCCTCCAGGATTGTCCCTGGTGGGGACTCCTCTAAGGAAAGCTGCAGAGGTGGAGGCTGCTCTGGTAGAGTGAATCCTGACCCCCTTTGGGGAAGGTGTTCCATGTTGCTTGTAAAAGAACTGGATGCAGTGTGCTATCCATTTGGAAATGGTTGTTTGGAGATGGCTTTGTTCTCTGCCCCTACAGCAAAGCTGACCAGTAATTGATCAGACGTTCTGAATGATTTAGTCCTGTCTAGATAGAATCTGAGCTGTCTGTGCACATCTAGAGAGTGCAGGATCCTTTCCCCCTTGTTTTGTGGGTTAGGGAAAAATGTGGGCAAATTAATGGATTGGTTGAGAGCCACACTGGACACCACTTTGGGCATGAAGGATGGGTTAGTCCCGAGGGACACCCTGTCAGCATGGAAGATGATGAAGAACTCTACAGCCATGAGTGCTTGTAGCTCTAAGACTCTTCTGGCTGAAGTGATGGCCAGAAGAAAATATGTCTTCCAGGAGAGAAATTTTAACTCTGCTGAAGATGCTGGTTCAAAGGGGGGCAGGGTGATCTTTTCCAACACAAAGTTTAGGTCCCAAGCTGGGGTAGGTGCTCTTCTGGGTGGCCTCAAGTTGCTAGCCCCTCTTAGGAATGGTTTGATCAGAGGGTGTGAAAAAAGGGGGTGCTCAGTGTGGAAATAAGCAGAGTTAGCAGACACATGAATTTTAATACAAGAAAAGGGGAGAACATTGCATAGCAGGTCAGCTAGGTAATCCAGGATGAGAGATAGGGAGGGCTGTGCCATATCGGCTCCCTTAGCCTGGATCCAGGCGCAGAACCTTTTCCAATTGTCAGCATAAGGCTTTCTAGTGCTAGGGCATCTAGCCTCACATATAACATATAGAACCTGTTTACTGAGGTTGGCAGATTGATCAGTGGTCAGGGAATAAGCCAGGATATCAAATTGGGGGTCTGCAATTGGGGATGCATGAATTCTCCTTCCCTCTGGGTCAGGAGAGTTGGGGTCTGAGGGATATGCCATGGTGCCAGGGGGGACAGGCTGTGCAGCAGTGGGTACCAATGCTGGAGAGGCCAGTCTGGAGCAATCAGAATTGTCCTTGGTTTTTCCTCCCTTATTTTGAGCTGTACCCTGGTGATGACAGGTAGTGGGGAAAATGCATAGACCTAGAGATTGACCCAGGGGAAGGATAGGGCATGCACATTCCAAGCCATGCAGTGATGCTCATTGGTGCAGAAGTTGCTGAGCTGATGGTTGGTATGGGAGGCAAAGAGGTCTGCTCTGCGTGCTGGACAGCTAACATCTCTTTTTGGTTGATGTACAGATGGATTTGCTGTGGGCTCCATTGGCCCTGTATGTACCTGCCGTCCAGGTGTGCACCCCAGGCATAGTCTGATGAATCTGTGGTGAGGGTCTGGGCAGCAGGGGGGGGGGGGTGAGAAAGGTAGTCCCTTGTTGTGGAAGCATGCTGCTGCCAACCAAAAAAAAATCTTTCCGCAGGCAAGGTATCATTGGTATAAGAGTTTCCAGGTCTTGAGAGTGTTGACACCAAAGGCTTTTTAGTTATCATTGAAGTTTCCTCTTATGCAGTCCGGCATATAGAATGAGTAGGATGCAAGATGCCATGAACCCCAGAGCTTGCAGGATTTTCCTTGCAGATAACTGGGGTCTGTGTGGCTAGTTGAGAGAAGTAGGCTGTCAGGAAAGTTTGCTTTTCTGGTGTAAGGAATGCCATCTGGGATGCTGTGTCCAGGCTTACTCCCAGGAATATAATCCTTTGGGTGGGTACTAGTTTGGATTTCTTTTCATTGATAGTGCACCCTAGGGAGGTCAGTAGTAACTTTACAAAGGCCAGGTGCTTGAGCAGCTTTTCCTGACTGTTTGCCTGAATTAGGCAGTCGTCTAAGTATGGGTAAATTTGGATATTCCCTTGTCTGCAAAAGGCAATGGCGGGAGCCAGACATTTTGTGAAAACTCTGGGAGCAGTAGATAAGCCAAAGGGAAGCACAAAGAACTGAAAGTGCAGAGATTCTGCCCTGAAACAGGAGCCTGAGAAGACTTAGCATGAGGAGATCACCTAAAACCCTTCCTGCCTTTATTGGCCTGATGAGGCTGCCTGCAAACACATGCAGACCTAGAAGAATAGTTCCCCTGGAACTTAGGGATGGTGGACACAAAAATATGTTTAAGGTCCTGCAAAGCTTTACATCTCTTCTGAACAAACAAACGTTATTAGCAGTAGCCGTTCCAAAGAAATTTTTATTATCCAAAGAAGCATCCAGCAGCTTGGCCTTAATGACTTTGGGTAATGACCGAAGACAAAGACAACAATAATGCCTCATGAAAGACCCAAAGGTAGGAGCTCTGAAAGAGGCATCAGCAGCATTACAGCTGCACTTAATAGAGTGATGAACCACTTGACAGGTAGAAACCAAAATAGGAAGAGCAGAAGACATTCCTTTAGAATTAGGGAGGTCTAAAAAAAAAACTAGCAAGCGTGGGCAATCAAGATCAGAGCATATGTCATCATGTGGGTCTGGTAATTAATGGCCCTAATGGCCAAGATGGCAGCAGTATAGATTTTCTTTCCCATCCTTTCCGTGGCTCTACTGTCCTTATCAGAAGGCAAGAGTTTGGTCGGTTTACTATTAAAATGTCAAATGGCACTACGTCGACTGTACTGTAGTCGAACACGAAAGTTCGAAAATAGTAATGTTGACGTCAAAAAAACAATCTAGGAATGGTTTTAACATGGGTCAAGCTAGGTGTTCAGTATTATTCAGAACTACAAACATCTCCCCTACCTCGACCCATGTTAAAACACAGTCCTAGATTGTTTTTTTGTCGTCGACATTACTATTTTCGAATTTCCGTGTTCGACTATAGTACAGTCGATGTAGTGCCGTTCGACATTTCAATAGTAAACCGTTTGGTAGAGTGCAAAAGCTTAGAAGGCTTGTCAGACGAGACTGATACCATATCAGGATCAGCAGAAGGACATTTAAACAGGCATTAACAATCCTCAAGAACATTGTAGAACCAGTCAGGTTTCTTGGGAGAAAGGGGTCAAGAATGAGGAGTCTTAGAGGCAGCTATACAGATGTTTAACAAAGTAGCTAACAAAGGAGGTTCTGCAGAAGGTTTAAGCATGTCAACCTGACACAATTCAATCTCTCTTCTGAAAATCAGCCACCTGAAAAGACTCCCATTTAAAATATTCCAACATCCTGGCTATTGTATCCCCAAATGACAACTCCTGCAAAGGAGATTCAGGGCTACTGGGCTCCTCCTCATCACAGACATAAGGCAAGGAAGAAGGCGCCTGAGAAGACCAAGTCAAAGATCCAGCATCAGACTTCAAATCCTCATCCAAGGAATCAGGTTCCCTAGGCCTTTTAGGAAGAGAAGTCCAATGTGGAGTAGGCACAGAAACTCCTTGTGGAGGCTTCAGGGCCATTAAAGCACTAAAGAGGCACTGAGTAAACTCCTAATATTCCCTTTCGGGGTCCTTAGGACAAACAGAAGAATAATCTTCTGCTTTTTCTTGGGAGGGATGTCAGCTCTGACAAACCAAAGGTTCCGACTGCTGACAAGATTCGATCAGAGTACCTAGCACCTTTTCCGTGACCAGAATCTGCAAAATCCCTCTAGGGCCTTATGAAATAATCAATTGTTGCTCCCCTTCAATTTCTGGAACATACACTTGCAAAGCCTCAGAGGATGTGGGGAATGGGGAAGAAAGGATCCATGCCAGCCTCCTATGGGGTCGAGACAGATGAATCTAATGTTGACAACAGACAGCCTACAGAGCTGTCTATCATCCTCTTCTACAGAAATGTCCAGTGTAGGCTGAAAAGCAAAACATTTTGGCTGAGATCTCTTGGCCTTCTCGCTTAGCAGGAGTACCTCGGGGTTAACTGGTTCCACCATATTACTCTAGGTGAACTGTTTAAACTCTTAGTTCTCAAGATAAACGGCCAACGAAGACAACCGGCACTTGAACTGCTCCATGTTCAAATCACCATAAGCAAAATCCAATATCACTTCCTTGCCAGATATAGGTCCCCCTCTATGACCCAGGAAAGCCATAGCATATATTTAAACTCATTAGAAACACTAACTAACCATCCAACCCAATACCATATTCATGGGCGACTAATTACCCTACTACTAACTGGGAATCCTATATGACACCAAATGCACAGGCATAGAAGATTCCTGGATTTTCTAAACATAAACTCCCTGAACCAGAGAGTCAAATACACCAACCTGGGTGCAGCCATACTGCAATCTGGTCTTCTCTAATATGGGAGAGTGCTGCACACCCCCTACTGTAATGACTTCCTTTGTAAGGTCAGACCACAAAATGGTCTCCTTTGAAAGAAATTAAAGCCTGGACCCCCAGCTAAACCTGGAATATTCAGGAACTACTCTAAGGCTAATCTCCTTCTATTAAGGGATAACCTGGTAAAAGTTCAAGCCCCCATAAACCCTGAGAACACTGCTGCCTATGTAGAACTTTTCACAGAAACCCTGTACAAGCATACTAATAGCTGCACAGAACAAGCCACCCTGGTAGAATTACAAAATCAATAGGCTGTATAACAGAAGGAAGAAAAACATGGCAGAAATTAGGAGGTACAGCACCTAGCATGATAAAATTACTCTCAAACTAAACAAACATCTCAGAGGACAAAAAGTCTACCAAAGCTAAATCTGAGGTGAATCTGGCCTCCCAGGCAAAGGAGAATCATAAGGCATTCTTTAGTTATGTCCACAACCTCAAAGGCGATACACAATTGCATGCAGAGTTCATTGTAAATGGAGCCACCTATACTGAGCCAGAAGATATAGCAAACCTACTGGCTGATAAATTCAGCTCTAACTTTACCCCTCTGTCCCCCTCAACCTTCCTTCAGGAAATACCACCCAATATAACTCCCCCAGCTATCTAGGGAACAGGTCATTAATGCTCTCTCTAAGGCCGAGAACACTGCAAAAATGAGCCCAGCCAATATCCCAAGATGCCTTCTAAACAGCATGAAACATGACCTATCAGGGCCTCTGGAATTGCTATTTAACTATAGCCTCCAAAACAGGCTTTATGCCACATGACTGGAGAACTGCAACAGCCATCCCTCTGCACAAAGATGAGCCATCTACAGGCCCTGTGAAACTACAGATCCATAAGTCTCACTAGTCTTATATGTAAAGCCATGGAAATGATCACTAGTGATATAGTAAACCTCCAGACACTGGAGCCAACCCAGTTTGGTTTCATCAAGGTCAGATCATGCCTACTCAACCTGGTGGACTTCTTTGTGAAGGTCACCAAAGCAATGGATAAGGGCAAAATGGTTCACACTGCCAACCTTGACCTAGCCAAGGCTTTTGACACAATATCCCACTCAAGCACGGTTGAAAAATTGAAAAGGTTGGGTACAAACTCATATGTCACCCGATGGATAGCCAACTAGCTCACAGACAGGACCCAGGAATTAAGAATTAGGGAGTCCACCTCTACAAAGAGGCCAGTCACAAGTGGATTCCCTAGGGATCAGTCCTTGGATCACTCCTTTTTGGGATTTATTTCACTGAAGTCAAGGCCAATGTCAGTGGTCTCTGGCTGACTAAATCTGCAGATGATTCCAAATTAGGAGCTGTCACTGAATCCTACACTGACACAAATGTTCTCCAAGAGGGGCTGACACAGACAAACAACTGGTGTCAGAGCCATGGACTAAAACTAAATGCTAAGAAATGCATAACAGTATCCTTCGGGAAGTCATACACCCCTGGTAACCATCATACTGACAACATACCCCTTAGAGTTAACCCAGTAGTCAGGGACCTAGGGGGACACACATATATAGTAATCGATCCTTTGACCATCATATGTCTACAGTAATGAGGAAATCCTTGTATGTTGTACAACTTATAAACAAAGGTATGGCATCTAAGTCCAAGGAAGTCATTGTTCTACTGTATTCAGCATTCATCAGACCTATCATTGAGTACAATGCCCCCTTTGGTATGCATCTAACCAGGCATATCCAATAATTGGAACATCCACAGAGGTTCCTCACTAAAAGAATACAGGGCTTAAATAAAATGCCCTATGCATAACGCTTCAAGACTCTCTCACTGCAATCCGTCGCCTACAGGCTTTTGAGGGGAGATCTATGCCTGACATCTGGGGCGGTGTCATACCCCACTCTTATGGTCCTCCTGCGTATCAGCAAAACAAACAGCACCAGAATTACCCATTCTAAAACCTTGCATGTGATATAAATAGGACCTGCTGGAGAGGCAGGTATGTACCCCAGAGATTACCCTGTCTCTGGAACAGGCTCCCCATCAAAGCAGAGTTCCTCCCTAACCAAATTCAAGTGCAACCTGGACAATTGGATGGGGAGCAGGAAATTCATCCCTGGTTTGGCACCTATGTCTCTAATGGACACCGGCAACCTGTAAATGGTTCATTTCCCAGGTCCTACCTAGTTAATGTTTCATCTCCCAAGACCCTGCTTATACTTATCAAGGGAATCAGAACTTGTCAGAGATTTGGGATGAGTGGCCAAACTTAAAAAGGCCCTTGTGGTTGTTAGCCTAGTAAACACCTATGAACCTAAGAATCTTAGGCACAAACACCTTACAAATACTACAGTAAGTATGGTCATGGGAAGCACACAAACAAAAAAGACGCAGTTTGTGATTATCCTTATAGGGAATCTGTCTCCCACACTGACATTTTTCCTTCTTGGACGAGATGAACTCCAGGCAACCAACAATAAAAGAAAAAAGACCCGAACAAAGCACTTATCTGACGGCTAGGTATCAACACAGCAAATGGAGTTGAGACCAATGATCAATGATGGCATTCAGACTGTTAGCAAAAGAAGTTCTGGGTAACTGCATCCATACATCACCTTTATAATACATCCTGTACAGGAAGCATATGTATGGATGTACACTGCATATAACATCTAAAGGCTCTGGTATACTGGCTGGACGTTAGGCTATTCTAGGCAGAAGATCCCCAAGCTGAAGAATATTGCAACAGTGATATAGGAGGACATCTACAGTACTGACCCTTCTAATCAAACTGGCCCCATAAAGAATCTACAGATCAACATCTTCTCCCACTGGGACGTCTCATTTTAGATTACTTTTCAGACCACATTTTAAGTATCATTATTCATTAATAAACACTCACTTGTACTCCAAGCTACTCATTTTACTGCAAAATTTTATTTTATTTTATTTTATTTTATTTTACATTTGTTGACCGGGAGGATCCGACTGGATACATGTCCATTTTCAGCGGAGGCCCGGGGAGAAAAGCTCCAAACATAGGTAACAAAAAAACAATTTGAATAACAGTGAAGTATATTTTACATTCAAAGTTAGAACATATGTTGTTCTTTATAATTTATCTAAAAAGGGAGAGGATTTAGGATAGTAAGGAGAAGTAGGAGAGTCATGTGTGATGACTGTTAGTCTAGCCGAAGGTTAACTATCCCGGATTTAGGCAGTGACAATTTCGCATTGAACCCAGATGTGTTTTAGCTTAGCTTTGAATTGACTTAAAGAAGACATAGATATAATATCATGGGAAGTTTGTTCCAAATTTTACCTGCAACGTTGTTGAGAAGGCAGTCACCAGCACAGTTATTAGTTTTGAATGTTTGGATTAGGAGTCGGTTGGATGACCTCAATGGGCGTGGATTGTTACAAAGAGGAAGCAGCATTTTGAGGGAAGGAGCATATTCAGGGTTATATATAATTTTGTGTGTAAGGACTAGTAGGTTGAAAGAAATAAGGGTAGGAAGCTCAGACCAGTTGAGCTTGGCTAAGTTGGTACAATGATGGGTCCTATATGGTGACCCAGTAACAAACCTAGCAATATGATTGTAGCAGTTAGAGAGTTTGTTCATGACGGTTTTACTTATGTTGTGAAGTAAGTACACGAGTACAGGAGTGATGAGAGAAGGTGAGTCTGGGCAATGGCCATTTTAGCTTGAGGGGTCAAGAAGCTATTTATTCTATATAAGGAGCCTAGTTTCTTATTAATGGTCTTGATCATTTGGTTTACATGTATATCATATTTTAGTTTGTTATCTATGGTTACCCCTAGTAATTTTGTTGAGAGGTCTGGAGAAATTATGGTCCCATCCTTAGCTTGGATAGTAAAATTGATGGGGCAGGACCTTTTGTTGGAAGAAACAACAACATTTTAGTTTTTAGGATTAAGAATCAGGCCGATTGGAGAGCCAGTGTTCCATTGTGCTGAAAGTAGACTGGGTTAACAATTGTAGGTCTGAGGGTTGTACCAGAGCAAATTAACGTAGAATCATCTGCATATTGTATGCAACTGGCATTAGGAATAACTGTATGCAGATCATTGATAAAGATGGAAAATAATAGCGGCCCTAAAATAGATCCTTGTGGGACTCCCAATGTATTGGGTAGTAACTTAGAGAGTTTGGTCTGCCATAAAACTGCTTGTTTTCTACCGGATAGGTAGGAACTAAACCATTGTACAGCAGTATTGTCCAGACCAAGTGAAGGCAATGTATTAATTAGAAGTTTATGATCCACCATATCGAAGGCCTTCGACAGATCCAGAAATAGTGCAGATGAGATTTTATTATTATTACGATGGGAGTTTATGGTGTTTGAGAAGACAAGGAGGGCTGAGGTAGTGCTATGGAGGGGTCTGAAACCATGTTGGTTATCAGTCAGTAGTTGGTTGACAATTAGGTGTTGCATGAACTGTTTCTGAACACATTTTTCCATTATTTTTGCTAGAGGGGAAGTATGGATATGGGCCTATAGTTTGAGAGATCAGTGGAAGTGCCTCCCTTGTGGAGAGGAATTACATATGATATCTTCCAGATCTCGGGGATTTTGGCCTCTGCTAAGGAGCGGTTGATGAGGATTGACACTGGATAAGCAATTACATCAGCTGTTTTTTGCAAATATTCAGCTGGGAGTTGGTCAGCAGAGAGTGTTGAGGGTTTTAGTTTTTTAATTAATCTACAAATAAATGAGGTTGGTACAGGTTGAAAGGTAAGTAGGGGAATATTATTGGGTGTTCGAGAGTCTAAGGTGTGAGGGCTGGGTGGTAATTGATTCGATAGAGTTTGAATTGTCTCAGTGAAGAAGTGGTTAAAACTATTTGAGACATCGACAGGGGATTTATCAATGAGTGTGGCAGGGACAGGGGTAGTAGTACAACCAGGGTGAAGAAGTTGATTTAGTCCAGCCCAGAATTTTTGTGGGCAGTTTTGGTGGTCAGTTTGCAATTTACAATAGTATTGTCTTTTATCTAGTAATATTTGCTTTTTGGTTTCATTCCTAAGTTGTCTGTATTTAATTTGGTCCAGAGGGAATTTAGTAGTACGCCAGGCAGACCACGCTTTGTTTCTGAGATTAATTTTCTGCCTTGTTTCTTTTGATAGCCAAGGAACATCTACAGTTTTGGTTTTCTTTGAGCGAATGGGAGCATGAAAATCAAGAATTTCTAGGAATTTTTTGTTAAAGTATAGCACTGCTTCATCTAGGGATAGATATTTTAGTATTGTCCAGTTACAAGAAGAAAGTTCTAGTTGTAGTTTAGTTAAGTCAAATTTCTTTTGTTTCTAACAGCTCTGAGTGTGGGTTGCTTAGGAATGGTTATCTTATGCTTAATGATGTAAGTAAGGTGGTGGTCACTTAAACTATCGGGAGAGTACCTGATGTATAATGGTCAGGGTGACTATTTATTAGCACCCAGTCAAGTATACTGTCTTTCTGGTTAGATTTCCCTAGCCTGGTGGGAGTATTAATAATTTGCTTGAAAGAGTAGAGGTTAATATGTGTAGTGGGAGCTGAGGGGCACAGGTATTCCAATCTATGTTGAAGTCTCCGAGAACTAAGGTTTCTTGAGGGAAATGAGTAGATATCCAGTGAAGGGTGGATTCGAGAGTTTCTATATTATTTCCTGGGGGAATATACATGCAAATAATATAGATAAATTTATTGCTGTTAATCTGAAACTTGGAGATTAGTATTTCTGCATTGTTAAATTGAGGTGGTTGCATAACATCAATAGACACAATTAGGTCAGCTTTATAGAGTATGGCTACCCCACCTCCTTTCTTAGGGACTCGGTCTCTCCGATGAATATTGTAACCAGGGATTAATATTTCATTGTCGGTAGTTGTGGGTTTTAACCAAGTTTCAGTTAGACACAAGATATCTGGGGAAAGGTCTAACAGAACTGCGTGAAGTTCATGTACCTTGTTGTTTATGCTTCTGATGTTCAGATGACAGGTTAGAAGAGAGTTAGTAGGGCGGGCAGTGACGGGGTTGGAGATAAGGTCATTACTAGAAGAGGACTGCTGGTCAATACTTGTCGGACCAGGGTTGGGGTGTATATCGCCATGAGGAAGCAGATTAAGTCTAAGTTTGGAGATGAGTTTTAGGAATTTATCTAAAATTTTATAAGTTTGTTTCAGTTTGGGGCTTTTATTACTATTTGCGGTAGTTGGATAAGGTAGGAGTGAGCAGGAGGTTGCTTCTTCCCAAGTACCATGAACATGAAAATAGTTAGTGAATTTGGTTCCAATAGTATTGGTCTCTGATGTAGTAGTAGAGAGTAATTCCAGATTTTGGGTTTCGTACAATGTTGTAAAGTAAGAGGTTAATAGCAAAGGAAGAAGAAAGAAATACCACATGTTTAAATACTTGTGATAATGGGCCATGGAAAATACTATAACCAAATGAAAAATGGAAAGAATGGATAGTTATAGAATGAGAGGGAGGGGGAGCGAGCAGGAATGGTAAGAATGCTAGGTAGGTGGAGTTCCAGGGATTGGGTGGAGAATTGTTTGGTAACAGCAGGGATTGGACTCGTTTTAGAGGAGTGGTTTGATGGCTAAAATGGTGGAGGTAGGGGGGGCGTGTGGGTTTTGGGGGAGGGGAGGGGAGCGAAGAGAGCCCGAAGCGTGGCTTAACGAAGGGCAACACACAGCGATATGGTCAGCTTTTTCTTTTCAGAGAAACCCTACGGGCAATACAGACTTTTTCTGCTGTTAATTTCAGATTCAGGTACAATTCGCAGCTTTTTCAGCTTGTAATATTAAAATACATGTACCAATTTACAGCCTTTTTCAGAGTTTGATTATACTTTTCAGGCACCAAATTCTAGTTAGTTGCCCGTTTCCACATTAGATAGGAGATAATATGGCCTAGAATTAATATAACCTTGGATCCTATAGGCAGAGATCTGCTAAAAGTAAAAGGTACTAGTTTAACCACCTTTTTGTATGGATGCTGGAAGGCGGCGTACTCGCTCTAGTTTCTGTCAGGGGATTTAACTGAGTTCTCACATACAGGGGATCTCAAGGGCTGCGATTCAAGGGAGCACCTAGGATGAGAGAGGGAGGCCAGGAACAAGGGTTAGAAAGCAGCGAAGGAAAACAATCAATGAAAGCATTATACACTCTACTTAAAGTCACTTAACAGATATACAATTTTGTAGTTGAACGCTATCACTATTACAGCCTGAGGCAGTGAACAATTTGTCCCTCCACTCTAACTGAAAGTCTCTAACAGAATATAGTTCAACACTAGCAGTTTTTGTTAGAAACATTCATAGTATCAGGTTAGAAGCGAGACTGCCGCTCTACTGACATTCAGTTAATGCATTCTAGAGTAAGTAACATACACATGAAAACCATAACATCAGAGTCTAGCGTAGTTAGCGCTATAATGATATTAAAACACCCGTCCAAGGAGTAGCCAACTACATATACCTTTTACAGGCAAGAAGTTAAGTGTAAAACTGTAATAACAGATTTTAGTTACATTGTTTCAAAAAAGACATACCGCTTTGGAAGGGGACGCTACCTGTAGGATCCAGGTATTCCTAAGTTAAGAAATGGCGGGTAACTGCAGTATAATTTAAAACCTCGCTTGTGGGGGAGGAGTAATTAAATATAGCAGAGTTTCGTGTTTAGCGTAGCAAGGCAACACACACAGCGAGATGGTCAGCTTTTTCTTTTCAGAGAAACCCTACGGGCAATACAGCCTTTTTCTGCTGTTAATTTCAGATTCAGGTACAATTCGCAGCTTTTTCAGCTTGTAATATTAAAATACATGTACCAATTTACAGCCTTTTTCAGAGTTTGATTATACTTTTCAGGCACCAAATTCTAGTTAGTTGCCCGTTTCCACATTAGATAGGAGATAATATGGCCTAGAATTAATATAACCTTGGATCCTATAGGCAGAGATCTGCTAAAAGTAAAAGGTACTAGTTTAACCACCTTTTTGTATGGATGCTGGAAGGCGGCGTACTCGCTCTAGTTTCTGTCAGGGGATTTAACTGAGTCCTCACATACAGGGGATCTCAAGGGCTGCGATTCAAGGGAGCACCTTTTTGTATGGATGCTGGAAGGCGGCGCTCTAGTTTCTGTCAGGGGATTTAACTGAGTCCTCACATACAGGGGATCTCAAGGGCTGCGATTCAAGGGAGCACCAACAGCAGGAGCATGGCCTCTTCCTATTCTTGATGGCCTGCGATGGATTTGAAGTCTTCTTAAGACACTCAGTCTTCTTGCTGGCTGGATTCTGACTACACCCAGTACGAGTAACGTCACTTCCATTTATTTAATACTCTCTTTTTGAGACACAGACTTGACAACTTGATACCCTAAGGTGACTGCTGCTAAGTAACAAATATATCCTAACAGATGTTACAAAACAGATAAATGTACCAAATATTAATAAAAGGGTGCTTAAAGTTCTTCACAATACATGATACAAGAGTCAGTGTATTAACTGCAGTGTATGCTGACGCTTATTAGTTTATCACCAGATGCTCTTTTGAAATGGTCTTTCATACATTAGTGGACTGTTAGTTAGCACTGTTCTGCTTAACAGCTTTTATGTTGTAGGGGAAATTGCTTCTATTTACAAACCCTCACTCGGAAGATCCCACAAATATGGTAAGTGTGCACCCACTCTTGATGCACAATATATCATCATGCATAGACTACATAAGCCTGTCAACTCCCTAAGCCCACAAGTTATTAACATTTCTTCTAGTTAAGAAACAGATATCAAGGTCTGACATCTTATCTGCTAACGGGCGTATATACCTAACCAATTTAGATGGAACTCTAAGAGCTGAGGATGGATGAAGGAGACATTCACATGCAGGGTGAAGGAAAAAAAATGGAGTTTAACTCAAAGAAAGGTCCTTTCATTGCACAGCAAAAATGTTCTTAATGTTTCAGTAGATTTACAAGACCCCACTGGATATTTCTTCACTACCAATTAAAACATGGTACTTATTTCAACTGGAGACATGTATGTGCCCATGCTGATACATACCATGATGCAACGTGCCAGCTAAATAAATTAATGCATCCTCAAAATAAGACAGTTCACCTCCATGCTGACACTGAGCAGCCTCCTGCAAACTATGAAATAATTCAGATCTGACACGCGGTGTAGCAGCGGTAGCGTTGTTGCCTCACAGCAAGAGGTTCTCCCATTCGATTCTCAGCTAGTGTGCGGGGAGTGCCTTCTGTGCGGAGTCTGCATGTCTTCCCCGTGGGTCGAGTGGCGTTCCGAAAGACATGCGTGAATGGGTGTGCTTTCATTGAAGGTTGGGTGTCGAGCTGTTAACTTGGCACCGTGAAAATCTACTACCAATCATTAGCAAACCAGAGTTCCGCTGTGGCGACCCCTAACCGGGAAAAGCCGAAAGACAACAACATTACATTAATAAAAAGAGTCATACAAGAATATACACCAACCCACATTACAGCAACTCCAATAGCTGAAGCTGGCAGAAAAGCCATACATCCACAGAAGATGGAGGGAGGGTAATCCTAACCCATAAAGGAAAATCATCTCATACAGTGACTGGTAAATTAAGAAAGTATATCTTGTGTTTAATGTTATAGACTCTACCTGGGGAGGATCTCTGTAGGGCTGAATCTCAGTTACCATTTCTGGAAACACAGGATCAACCACTCACAGAGCTAAGATGGCCAAGTCTTGAAGTAGAGGCAAAAAAATGTAGCCCTATTTCATGACATGCAGCTAAGATGATAATTTTAGTAAATGCATGCAACACATACATCTAAAACAGAACCTTTCTAGAAGCAAACAGTAGAGGCAGACACTTCTGGCGGTGTAAACTCTGATCAGTGTCTTCTCGAGCAAATAGCAAGGGTAAAACACAATGAGCTGGCAATCAATTTGGAATGTGTCTGTTTGGTAGCTGTAAGTAATTTGCCCCTCTGCAGCAAGGGAACTAAAAAAGGCCCTTCTATTTTAAACCCCAAGCATGGTTTAAGCAACAGCTGAGGTGAAGTCATACATCTGGTGAATGAAGGACCTCTCTCTCAAGGTTCCTGCTGCCACAACAAAAAAACTTTAAAAAACAACTTTGAAGATAAACACTCATCCATCCTGAGGAACATACTAGCCTTGTGAAAGGCCGGATACAGTTAACCTAAACAAGGACATGAAAATCCGTGATCTAATGTATGGGGCTGATGTGCACTAGAAAGAGGGTCTTCTTTAATACAAGCTTTAAACATTACCAAGTTAGCAACTCCAAAAAGGCAACAAGCAAGTCTGTCAACACTCACTGAAGCTCAAGTCCAAAAAAGGGAAGTGTTTCTTCAAAAGATTACCATGATGCAGCATTCCTTTATAGAACTGCATGATCAACTTGTTTTGGGCCACAATCCAAGGTTATGACATACAGAGGCAGCAAAAACATGCACCTTGACCACAGAATAATTAAAAGCCACATTAAATAGATGCCTGAAATTACTTCAAAATCACCTGCAAGCTAACCAACCAGTGCCGTATAGGACACGGTTACACTGAAAACGATTTTCACGTGGATGCATAAGCCTGCCAAGCCAACACCAGCTAAACATCTGCAGTGTTGCTATGCCAGCACTCCAGCCATAAACGTGTCTCCAAAGGGTGCCCAGAACATTGGATATAGCTGTTGCTAAGTGTCGCTTTCATGTTAGGATACAAATAAACGAGCCTTTGTGGGTTGTATTCAAGCAGCTTTATTTCATACAAACACATTACTACTGTTGACTATTGTCTGTAACTTAAGTAACTTATACACAATTAATGACTATGATCATGCATACTCGCTCCCTGGCTGCTCCTTCAAAATGGCACTAAGGGATTGCACGTGTGCGGGTTATATATGTGCATGTACAGCCTCACATTCTTCTTAAAGATATACGCACACACTATATACTATGATCGACATCCTCTCTCTTTGAGAAACAGACCATGTAATTGTTATGAGACTGTTTGGCATGCAGAAATCACAGGTAATCCATAGACATGCATTATACAATATTAATCATATAGATATGTACAATCAAGTCCACATTGCTGCGTATTTCACACTTGGTTTAGACACTTGTCCATATCGTGTGACATGAAATGGAGTGTTAGCTTTAGCAACTGGAACAGTTTCTGTGAAGTGATTAACCTGCTGAATGTTCAAATTACTTTCTGGAATAGAATCAGACTTTTGAATATATTCTGATCTGGAAACAGTGTCTGACTCGCTCTTCGGTTTACAGTCTGCATCACAGATACAATGTTGTGATTGCAATGATGATGATTCTGGTAAAAGAAGAAGATGTCTCCGATTCCTCCTATACTCCATTCCTTCAGAATTCACCAAGTAAGACCTCGGCTTGGCACAGATGCCTGTAATCTGTCCGGTTCGATCAAATCCTTTTGTTGTCTGGATTCGTATGGTCTCTCCTTCCCTCAACGGACAAAGTAATCTGCTCGATTTGTCGTAACTAGATTTCTAGATATTATGCTTCTTAAACAATTGAGCCTTGATGGTTTTAGTGTTCTTTGACTTGGGCAGCAACTTTGTTGCGTCTTTCGGCTTTTCCCGGTTAGGGGTCGCCACAGCGGAACTCCGGTCCGCTAATGATTGGCAGCAGAGTTTTACATATAGCTTGCCAGGCCTAACGCACAACCTTCAACGAAGGAACGCCCATTCACGCATGTCGCCACACACAAGACGCTCTAACTGAGAATCGGACAGGCAACGTCTAACTAAGGTGACAACGCTACCGCAGCACCACCACCGCAGCTCTCACTTGGGCTGCAACTAACTTGAAGAAATAGGTAACGTAGTTCTAGTTTGCCTGGAAAGTAGTCTTTCAGAAGGTGAGCCAAGAATATCATCACAGGGTATATTTCTGAGATAAAGCAAATTCAAGAACACATCGGTATTGTCACTCTGATCTTTCAAGTAATTGTTTTGCACTCTGCACTGCTCTTTCAGCTAGACCATTGGACTGAGGATATTCAGTACTATTAGTGACATGTACAAAGTCCCATTCTTCTGCAAATCTCTGAAACAACTGGCTACCAAATTGAGTACCATTGTCAGAAATAAGTTTGTGTGGACTACCATGGACTGAGAAATGACGTTTCAATTTTGTAATAATAGCAGTTGAGGTTAAGTTAGGTAGTAGACCAATCTCAAACCAATTTGAATAACAGTTTACCAAAACTAAGTAATACTGGTTGTTCCACTCAAAGATATCAGTTGCTACAGTAGATCAACGCTGTTCAGGAATTGGACTTAGCTGAAGCGATTCTCTTTGCAAATGCGATCTGGTACTACTGCATATTGAATAAGAAGGAAGAGCTATATCAATGCCTTTCGATAATTAAGGCCAAAATACTAATTCTCGTGCTCTTCTCTTAGTGGATGTGGCTCCCGGGTGACCACAATGCAAAATCTGGATGTACTCTTGTAACAAAACAGGAACAACAATTTTAGGACCTTTGAAAATAATGCCATCTGCCATCAACAATCCATCTCTGTAAGGAAAATATGTTTGCACTAGATTGCTTTGACCAACATTAATATAGTGATTGAGCTTCTGCAAAACTGGATCAGTGAGTGTGATCTCTTAACTTATGAAGTCTAGTGGTGCAAAAATTACACACTGACATCACATCAAAGTCAAAATTCTCTGCATCAAGCTGTTCTGTTGCAATTCTGGGAGATCTGGATAAAGTATCAGCCAGACAGAGCAATTTGCCTTTAGTGTAGGCCATTTTGAAATTGTACTTTTGCAATCTGAGCATTATTCTTTGTAATCTCGCTGGAGCGGAATTCAGAGGCTTCTTTAGAATAGTGACTAAAGGTTGATTATCAATTTCAAACTGAATAGTTCGACCATAAATATAATTATGAAACTTGGAGCATGCAAATACTATTGCCAAATGTTCCTTCTCAATTTGAGCATACTGCATCTCAGTTTGCATTACTGTTCTAGATGCATAGGCTACTGGTCTGCCCTCTTGAAGTATAACTGCAACTAGTTCAAATTTTGAAGCATCACAGGATAGAATAACTAGTTTGTTCACATCATAGTATCTTAACATAGGTGGAGGGCAATTTTCTGCTTAAGGTCTTCAAATGCCTTCTGATGATATTCTAACCATGATCATGCAACATTTTTGCATGTGAGCTCTCAAAGATGCTGTCAATTCACTGAAGTCTGGTATAAATTTGCCTAAATAATTAACGAATAGTAATACGCTCCCACCAAAGCAAATACCTATTTGCTTGTAAATAGTATAATAACTGTAAATCCAAGTAAAACAGCAGAGAGGTAACCAAGATAGTGCCTAAATAATTGACCATGCCCAGAAAATACTGTAAAGCTTGTACATTATCTGGTGCTGACAATTCGAGAATAGCTGCTTGTTTGGTCGGGTCTGGTCTCAAGCCTCAACTTGTAAACAAATGACCTACATACATAAATTAAGGAAGTCTGAATTTGCACTTCAGAGGATTGAGCTTAAAGTTTAATTCATGTGCTCCGTCTAGAACTTTCTTTAGGTTTCTGTCATGCTCTGCTTCACCATTGCCTCCAACCAACAGGTCATCTATTATGGCATATGGATAACCTGAAAAAATTTGCTCCATTGCATGCTGGAAGACTTCACTTGCAGAATGTATTCCAAATGGCATTATTATCAATCTGTATCTGCCAAACAAAGTACCGAAAGTAGATGGAAATGAAGATTTGCGATCTAGCAACACTTGCCAAAATGATCACTCTGCATCCAAAACAGAAAATACAGTGGCATTTGGTATTAGAGCTGCAACTTCTTCAACTGTGCGCATTGGATGATACGGACATTTTAATGCTTTGTTCAAATCTCTTGGGTGAATGCATATTCTGATTTTGTATCAGCCTTTTTTGTGAGCGGCTACCGTAGACGACACCCATTCTGTTGGTTTGGTGACTGGACAAATCATACCTTGCTACACCATTTTATCCAACTGAGCTTTAACTTTATCTTGCATAGCTATCGGAACTCTTCTTGCTGGTCTGACTACTGGAGTGACCTCTGGGTCTAACTTAATGGAATACACAACTGGAAGTTTGCCCAATTTGCCATCGAAAACATCAGCATACTCTGAGAAAATGGCTTCTGAAAAACTGGATCTCGGAACTACACTTATGTGATGAACAACTGTGGCAAAAGAAAGCAGATTCATTCTCGAACTATCTTTGAGACCCAATAAAGATTGCACTGGCTTTCGGACTTCATAGAATAACAAGTTGCAACAGTTCTCGACCAAACAACATGAAAGCATTACCGAACCTTTAGTTTGAATTTCTTCACCTCTATAAGTCTCGCACTGCTGGTTACACTAAGTTGGTCGTTAGTGCTCACTCTTGCAAATGTGTCTGCTGATATAACACTACACTTTGAACCAGTGTCTACTTTGAGCTCTGTGGATTTTCCTTTAATCCAGACAGTACAAAATACTTCACTTCTTGTTAATAAGTTTAATGCATCAACTCTTTCACCAAGCACCGATACACCATCCACATAGAAAGTTGACTGTTTCGGCTCTACTTGATCATCTTGCTTTTTTGTGTGACCTTTCTTTACAACTGTGTGAGGCTTACTTGATTTGCATAACTTTTGGAAATTATTCCATTTTTTACACTTGTGACATTGCTGACCATATGCTAACCACGTCTCTCTTCTACACTCATAATTCGTACCATAAACAATAAAACTAGATTTGGGTTTTTCTGATTCGTGCTTATAATGCACTGAGTTGGCTCTGGAGCCTGCACCTTTCCTGGAAATTTCTAGAAAACCTTGTGGCTTCTTTGAAACCCTAAAGTTGCCACATGCTTGGGCCTGCTCTTGTTTGTCACATGTTACATGCTATCTACATCTGCTCTGGAACCAACTGAAACCATGCTCTTGTCATTTACAAGCATATTTGTGTCTTTTTCTGTCACCTCATGGATTTGACAAATTTCTATGGCCTTGTTCAACATTAAATCACTGTCACGAAGTAAAATCTTTCTCACAGCAGCACAGCTAATACCACATACAAGCCTGTCCTTTATCAGCTCATCTTTTAAATCGCCAAACTGACATGTTTTAGCACTGTTTCTCAAGTCATTTATATAAGCTGTAAATGTTTCCCCTGGTTTCTGATCGCTTGTGTAAAACAAATGCCTCTCTAATGTAATATTCATCTCAGGGCTACACATTTCTCTGAACTTGTGCTTCAAACAGTCAGGGTCTTCCCTTGATTCAGCTGTTAGTCATTGCCTGAGGTGTATCTTGCTGTAATTCCAGTACAGAATGCATTTCTGTAAACTGCTGGAAAGCTGATAGATTTGCTTTGAGCTGCAGAATTGGAATCTATTTCAAACTGATAAGTACACTTTTTTGCAACCTAATTTGCACTGTGCTGTATTTATACACTTGCCTATTATTTATTGTGGTGCTGTATTATTTCTGTCTTTTGTTGTCTCCACTGTTTTTTTTTTCTCAGGGTAGCTCAAGCTAGTTTCATGGAGGGTTGTTGAGCCAGCCCACATCCTAGCTGTTAAGTCATTGCCTGAGATGTATCTTGCTGTAATTCCAGTAAAGACTGCATTTCTGTAAACTGCTGGAAAGCTGATAGATTTGCTTTGAGCTGCAGAATTGGAATCCATTTCAAACTGATAAGTACACTTTTTTGCAACCTAATTTGCACTGTGCTGTACTTATACACTTGCCTATTACTTAGAGTGGTGCTGTATTTCTGTCTTTTGTTGTCTACACTGTAGTTTTTTCTCAGGGTAGCTCAAACTAGTTTCAGGGAGACGGTTGTTGAGCAAGCCCACATCCTAGCTGTTAGTCATTGCCTGAGGTGTATCTTGCTGTAATTCCAGTAAAGACTGCATTTCCGTAAACTTCTGGAAACTGATCGATTTACTTTGAGCTGAAGAATTGGAATCTATTTCAAACTGATAAATACACTTTTTTGCAACCTAATTTGCACTGTGCTGTATTTATACACTTGCCTATTTATAGTGGTGTTGTATTATTTCTGTCTTTTGTCGTCTCCACTGTTTCTCCCACCCGCTCTCCCTGTTCAGTTGTGTTGGTGTTAATCTTGGTGGCTTTGAAACTGCCCGTCCCTCTTGTAAGTTTGTATTTGGATACTCTTTCTGGGCCTACCTCATTTGCTCACTCAATTGAATGCAGTGAGATCATATTCTGATTTCAGGCACTCCTACTGTGTATAAAGAGAGCATTTGAGAAGGACAACCCCTGTAGCCTATTAATCCTGCTGTGTTCCCTCCCACAAAAAAAAAAAAAAAAAAAAAAAATATATATATATATATATATATATATATATATATATATATATATATATACAGCTGCTCTTACTGTAACTGTCTTAGCTGCTGTTCTGTGTGCTGTTACTTACTCTGCACTTATTACTGCTTGTTAGTAGCCTTCTAATTTAATGCCTTTTGCACTTGTCTTTTAGTCATTTATTAATTTAATTGCATTTAATTAAACTGTATTTGCCGTAATATTGATACACGTGTGCTAGCCTGCACTGCATTTTAATTGTATTTACTGCTGTTTTAGCTGCTTTTCTGTAAAAAAAAAAAAAAAAAAAAATCCTAGCTTGTTTCCTGCCTTTCCTGTAACTTGTCTAGTCCAGATACAGACTTGCTGTATCCAGGACTGTTTGTATGGTCCTGAGCCCCCCAAGCCTTTCTGTGTTGGAGGGAAGCTTCTAGCTTATCAGTGGGAGTGGTAAGCATTAGGTAGCCTATCTACCACAGGAGGAGAGGTTTCTGGCCCAGAAATTATAGTTTTTTGGCCGTTTGGAAAGCTCTTCCATCTTTCAACCTTCTGATTCAAAAGCCTGTGTTTGTGATTGTTTCCTGCCTTTCCTGTTACTAGTCTAATCCAGGTACAGATTTGCTGTATCCAGGACTCTTTGTAAGCTTCTGAGCCCCCCCAAGCCTTTCTGTGTTGGAGGGGAGCCTTCTATCTTATCAGTGGGAGTGATAAGCATTAGGTAGCCTATCTACCACAAGAGGAGTGGTTCCTGGCCCAGAATTTGTAGCTACTGGCCGTTTGGGCAGTTTTTCCCCATCTCTTTCAACTTTCTGGTTTAAAAGCCACACTTGCGCTGTTTCCCACCTTTCCTGTTACTAGCCTAGTCCAGATACAGAGTTTCTGTATCCAGGACAGTTGGTAAGCTTCTGAGCCCCACAAGCCTTTCTGTGTTGGAGGGAAGCCTTCTAGCTTATCAGTGGGAGTGGTAAGCACTAGGTAGCCTATCTACCACAAGAAGAGTGGTTCTAGCCCAGAAATTGTAGTTTATTGGCCATCTGGGCAGTTTTTTCCATCTCTCTCAACTTTCTGGTTTTAAAGACCGTGTTTGCGCTTGATCCCCACCTTTCCTGTAACTAGTCTAGTCCAGGTACAGATCTGCTGTATCCAGGACTGTCTGTAAACTTCTGAGTCCCCCAAGCCTTTGTGTTGGAGTGCAGCCTTCTAGATTATCAGTGGGAGTGGTAAGTACTAGGTAGCCTGTCTACCACAAGAGGAGTGGTTCTTGGCCCAGGAATTGTAGTTTATTGATCATTCAGGAAGTTGTCCATCTCTTTCAACTTTCTGGTTTAAAAGACTACATCTGTGCTTGTTTCTCATCTTTCCTGTAACTAACCTACTGGAAAGCACTATAAAGACTTAAACTGATACAAACCTTCTAGCTTAAAAGAGGGACTTTGGAGTGATTGAGTATCAGTTTTCTGTATTTTCTTGCTGTACTTAACTGTTTTCAGCCTAAACGCTGATTTTTCCAGCACTTATTGTGATTTAAAAGCTTGTTTTTTTTTCACATATTGTACTCATTTTGACTGCCTGCACTTTTAAATATTTTTTGTTTAAATAAATTGTTTAACTGTTGTAGGCTACACACTAAAGTGCGATAGCCTTTTCTGATCGCTTGTAGTCATTTAAAGCTGTTTTAAATGTACATTTTACTGTTTTTGCCTTATCCTTTCAAAAAAGAAAAATTCTTGTTTCCCGCCTTTCTAAGCTAGTATAGTCCAGTTTTCAGGCTAGTGCTGAATTCAGGGCTGTGTTACAAGTTTCTGAGTTGCCTATACCGTACTTAGATAGAGGGAAGTTTCTCTGTTCACCTGTGAGAGAGGGGAACTTTGAGCAGCCATCTGTCACTGGAGGAGTGGTTCCAGCCCAGAAGTTAGTTTAAAAACCGTGTTTGCATGGTTTGTGCACCGGGCAGCACTGGTTAGCTAGGGTTAAATTATTCCCAGCTTCACTAAGTCTCTTCTTCAATTTTTCACTTGAAACTAGTCTAACTCTCAACCTAAGCACTCAAAAAGCATCCTACAGTCCAGCACTTGCTCAGACTTAATAGCAAACACTAACATACCCTGACACTTGACTGCCCAGCAGGGCAAGGCTCTTTATCCACCCCTCACCAACCAAGCAACTAAGCAGCTCACCCTACTATTCAGGCATGACCAAAGGGCAACTTCAGGTGTACTCTTCCAGTCCAGCTGGTGAATCTGGGTATCCTGAGGCAATGTTACAACTGCCTGATGTACACAGATAGCCATCTCCTCCTACCACAAAATACTAACATATGCAAGAGATGCAATTATACAGCCAAACTGGAGGCTAAGGTCTCTCCACTCAAGACTGGAACATACAGTCATGAGGAGAAGGTTAACACTTGCACCACACCTCCAGCCTCACATAGACTTACTAAAGCAGCACTGGCAAAAAATACACATAAATACACAAAATCATACTCGGAGGCTCTAAATAAAAACCTACAAAAGGATCAGAGAGCTCCAAAGCAGACACCCAAAAAACCTGCACCTCCTGTTACAAACCAGACAACATATAAAACACAAAATCAATGTGCCGCACAATCATAGCCCTTAAGGCGAAATAACATACCTAAAACACTAGTAATAGGTGACTCAATAGTCAGGCACACGGACGTCCCACTCACTAGGATGGACAAGGAGAAAGTTAGTGTTAGCTGCCTACCGGGAGCCAGAATCCGCCACATAACACAGGCACTCAGGTCACTTCAGAACAAGTACAAGTATGACTCTGTCATTGTTCATGTTGTTGTGAATGACCTGAAATGTACCTCCCTGGACTACATGACAAGAGACACGGAAGAGCTCTCTGATCATGTAGCCCAGGCGGGTAGGACCCTGACCCTGAGTAGCATCCTGCCCTCACCAAGAATGATACCTCAGTATAAAGAAAAAATTATCAATTTCAACAATTGGCTAAGCTTCTGGTGTCATTCAAAGGGGATCCAGTGTCTGTCAGCCTGGGATGACATGCTCGACAAGCCGCGTTGCTTCGCAAGAGACTGCTTACACCTGTCACCCCTTGGCTTTCGAATACTGGCCAAGGCTCTTGCTGCCCCCACAGTGCCTTTTTTCAGCAAGGCTCAAAATTCAAACCCACCACCGTAAACAGCACAAGTAAAAAACTGAGGGTTATGCTACTCAACGCCAGGAGTTTAAATCTCAAAATGCATGCGTTCGAAGCCCTACTAAGTATGGAGAACTTCGACATCTGTGCAGTAACTGAAACCTGGTTCAAGGCTCCAGAGAGCGCTGCAGCACTACTGGGCTACAACTCATACCACACATTTCGGCCACAGAACACGGACCGAAACACAAAAGGAGGGGGTGTATCCATATTCATCAAGGATACTCACACCTCCAGGTTAGTGGTGCAGCATGACACCTCTGAGATCATCCATGTGCAACTAACATCGGGCAAATCTGCAATGCAAATTGTGGCCTGCTACAGATCACCCTCCATAACCCAGAACCACCACTCCGCCTTTCTGGAAACACTGGAAAATATGAAGGTCCTACCGAACACCCTGATATTGGGCGATTTCAATTACCCTACCATTAACTGGGAAAACTACTTGAGTACAAACTCCCAGGCTCAGCGCTTCCTGGAATTTATCAACTGAAATGCCCTGGATCAGCTGGTAAACTCCCCTACCAGAGGCCACAACATATTGGACTTGGTCATCACCAACATGGGTGACAGGTGTTCCGTAATGGAGGGTCAACCCGTCACTGGTTAGATCAGACCATAAACTAATCACCCTGGATGCCCACACCCCACCACAACCCCCAACCAAGGAAACTACAGTGAAAAACTTTTCTAAAGCAAACTTCACCTTACTTGAGGCAGAGGTGGTAAGTTTCACAGTCCCCACGCTAAAGGATAACACTGCCCAAGATGCACAATCCTTTACAGTTGCACTCTATGAGCACCTACAAGGATGCATGGATCGTGCCATCCTTAGCAAGACCGAGACTCACTCCCCTAAGAGAAGGAAACCAGTCTGGTGGACCCCTGCCATAAACAGGTTATAAAACAGGAGGAGGAAACTAGTTCATAAAAAAAGCAAATCCCAACAGGAAAGACATCCCTGATCAGTATCAGTAAGAAACTAAGGTCCCTCATAAAATCATCCAAGGCTAACTTCGAAAGAAAAACAGCCAAGGATTCGAAAGATAACCACAAAGCCTTCTTTAGCTTTGTCAAGAATCTAAGTGGCAACTTGCAGATATGCTCTGAGCTAGTGCAAAATAGCACAAAATATACTGAACCTACTGATATTGCCAACATCCTGGCAGATAGATTCAGTGCAAACTTCACCTCCCTCTCACCTTCAAAAGGGCCCACAACAATACCAGAAAAGTGTAGTTTCCCGGAAATCACAGAAACACAGCTGAAAACAGCCCTTTCAAAAGCCAAAAATGAGAAGTTATGTACCTACCATAACGTTCCATGTTAGTTGTCTTCTCTCGCCTTCTTTCTTGCTTGATGGGTTCGGAGCCGATCCTCGGCTCCGACTGCACTGCTAAGCTCGAGAGTCACTTTTACCAGCTCGAGGCAGCCCCATATCCCATGATGCAAGGCGGTAAGTACCCAGATCTCGTTTGTTGACAAAGGGGCAATAGCACCAAGCATAAACACTTCCTAAAGGAAGAAAGAAAAGCCTACAGGATGGAAGAAGGACCAGCTCTGAATGGTCTTCAGCATAATAATCCTAGTAGAAAAAAGGTCTGTCCAGGCCTGGGGGAAGGAGGGAGGGTCGCAAGAAAGAAGGCGAGAGAAGACAACTAACATGGAACGTTATGGTAGGTACATAACTTCTCAATGTTAAGTTGTCAATCTCGCCTCCATTCTTGCTTGATGGGACCGCGTCCCTAGCACCTCTACCCTGGGTGGCTCAATGGAACAGACTCTTGAGGACTGTAGAGCCAAAACTGGCTCTGTCCCTGGAGGCCAAGTCCAATTTGTAATGGGAAACAAAAGTATGAGGAGTGGCCCAAGTGGCCGCTGCACAAATAGTGTCTAAAGGAAGTCTAGCTTGAAAGGCTGTAGAAGTAGCTAAGCTTCTAGCTGAATGTGCTTTAGGTTTTGAGCACAGCTGTTTTCCCCTGAGCTGATAAATTTCAGAGATGACAGAAGAAAGCCATCTAGATAAGGTCACTTTTGAGACAGGAAGGCCTTTCTTGTTATCAGCATAGGAAACCAAGAGTTGATCGGATTTCCTAAATTGTTTAGTTCTGTCCAAATAATATCTGAGTTGGCGGTGGACATCAAGATAATGTAGTTTTTGTTCCGATCTGTTTGAATAGTTTGGAAAAAATACAGGGAGATCAATGGACTGGTTCAAATTAGTCTTTGAGACGACCTTAGGCAAAAAGGTCGGATTAGTTCTCAATGATACTCTGTCTTTGTGAAAGACCAAATAGGGGGGTCGAACCGATAGAGCATGAAGTTCAGACACCCTCCTGGCCGATGTAATAGCTACTAGGAATAAGGTTTTCCAAGAAAGAAATTTCAGGGAGCAAGAAACAGCTGGCTCGAAGGGGGGAAGAATCAAGGATGTCAGCACTAAATTTAGATCCCATTGAGGAGGAGGATTCCTGACTGGAGGCTTCAGGAGGAAAATTCCTTTCAAGAAGACTCTACAAAGCCTGTGGGACATAATATTGTGATCTGAGAACCCGACATGAAAGTTCGAGATAGCAGCCAATTGAACTCTAACTGTGGAAGAAGAGGAGCCTGCATGAAAAATCTCCGCTAAGAAATCCAAAACTGCCTGAACTGGGGCAGTGAAGGGATCAATATTCTTGGCTTTAGCCCAATAAGAGAAACGTTTCCATTTGCTTGTATAAATCCTCCTGGTAGAGGATTTTAAAGAAGCTACTAGAATGTCTCTAACGGGGTTAGAGATAAAAGGAAGCCTGGATAAGGAAGGAAGTGGAGCAACCATGCTGTGAGGTTGAGAGAAGGGATAGACCGGTGCAGCTGACCGGATTGGTGAATCAGAAGATCTGGCACTGGGTCCAGATGCCACGGCTGCACCAAAAGGTGACGATGGAGGAACAGAAACCAAATTTGTCGAGGCCAATAAGGAGCAATGAGAATCATTTTGGCTCTCAAAACGGTTGCTTTCTGGATAACTTGAGGGATCAGGGGAAAAGGAGGAAAGGCATAAAGAAGTCCCTGGGGCCAATCCTGGGTCAGAGCGTCTCTGGGGGGATGGCCTGGCAGAGGGAAGAGAGAGAAGAAGTCTGGGCATTTGCTGTTTTGGGGAGTAGCAAAAAGATCGCAACATGGGCGACCCCATTCCAGAAAAATCTCTTCCACTATAGATTGCTTGAGAGACCACTCGTGAAGCATGAGAATAGCTCTGCTCAATCTGTCCGCTAAAATGTTGGTTTTCCCAGGGATGTGCGTTGCTACCAGAAACCGATGAGAGGAGATCGCCCATTGCCAAAGTCTGAGCGCTTCTCGACACAAGGACTTGGTTCCGCCCTGTTTGTTGATATACCAAACTACAGACATGTTGTCTGTGTGGACTGCAATTGTCCCTACAGGAAGAAAGTCGTTGAGGGCTTGCAACGTTAAAAGCACTGCTCTCATCTCTAGGACATTTATGTGCAGGTGGTACTCGAACGGTTGCCACGTCCCATGAACCATCCTGCCCTGATAATGACCCCCCCACCCGATCAGGGAGGCATTCGTGGTGACAGTGGCTTCCGGGGATGGGGGTACAAAGTGTCTGCCTTGGTGAATCTGGGGAGAAGTGATCCACCAAGCAAGATGATTTTTGCAAATCTGTGTCACCAGAATTTGGTGACGCATTGGAAGTTGTTGGTAAGACCACTGAGTGAACAACATCCACTGAAGGAGGCGCATGTAGAAGCGAGCCAGGGGAAGAAGAGTAATGGCCGCAGCCATGAGGCCTAACACCTTTAGAACCATTCTGGCCTATACTTTCTTGTTGGCTAGAATGATCCTGACATGACTTTGAATGTCTGAAACTCTTTGGTCTGTAAGGGTAGCTGACATCCGAACAGTGTTTAAGTTTGCGCCTATGAAAGTAATAGACTGGCAGGGCGATAAGGATGACTTTTCGAAGTTGATCGAGATGCCCAAATGAGAACAAAGATTTATTGTGTAATCCCTGGCTTGAACAAGCTGATGCCTGGTGGTGGCTGAAAGGAGCCAGTCGTCGAGATACGGAAACACCTGGAATCCTTGACGTCTCAGGTGAGCCGTGACCACTGCCATGCATTTGGTGAACACTCTGGGGGCTGTAGTGAGACCAAAGGGCAGGGCTCTGAACTGGAAATGACTGGACCCCAGCCGAAAGCGGAGAAATCTCCTGGAGCGTCTGTGAATTTTTATGTGATAGTACGCATCCTGAAGATCTATTGAGCACATCCAGTTGTCCTTCTGTAAGAAGGGCAGAATTGACTGAAGAGTGACCATTCGGAATCTTGTCTTCCTTACAAACTTGTTGAGTCTGCCGAGATCCAATATTGGTCTCCAGTCTCCCGTCTTTTTGGGGACCAAAAAGAACCTTGAGTAGATTCCGGGCTCTGAATGGTCTGTTGTAACTGGCTGAATGGCTCTTTTTTGCAGTAGTTTTAAGACTTCTAACTCTGCAATTTCCCTTAGACTGGGTGGTACATCTGGCAGGGAATTTGAGGGATAGAAAGGACTTTCCTCGAAAGGAATTTTGTAACCCTCGGATATGATCGACTGTACCCATCTGTCTTGAGTGAGGGAAAGCCAGGCTTCTGGGTACAGCGATAGTCTTCCCCCGACTGCCTCCAAGGAGGGACAGCCGGGCAACATCTCAGGGATGCTGAAAGGGCTTGTCAGAGAGACTCTCTGTTTCCCTGGTTTTGTGGACCCCTCTGCCTCTAGAGCGTCTGTTGTTGTTACCCCTCTGCCTCTAGGGGTAAACTGACCACGTGAATCGGCGTGACTCCTTGGGATTTGGAACCACATTTTGCCACCCTTCTGTCCTTTGGGGTAAGGTCTAGAAGGGGTGGAAAAACGGACTCCTACGGCAGAAAGAGTTTTGCCGTCCTGCTCACACCTGGTCAACGTTTCCTTCACTTGAGGGCCAAACAAAGCTGACCCATCAAAGGGAGAGTTTGTGAAGGACGCCTTAAAGGGATCTGCAAAATTACATAGCCGCATCCAGGCTTGGCGTCTAAGAGCCACACCTGTACCTGCGGCCCTACTCGCTCCATCAGCAGCATATGATATCAGCCGCATGGAGGAGTTTGCAATGGAGTTAAGGGTTCCTAGCTGCGAAGCAATTTTTCCTGAGCCCCTGCAGCTGTAGGATCCTGCACAACTTCACCTAGCTCCTTAAGGATATCCCTTTGGAGTCTGGTGAAGTGACATAGGTAGTTCAGCGAACGCATAGCAAAGGTCGCTGAAGAAAACATCCGCTTACCGTATCTATCCATGGTCCTAGAGTCCTTATTAGGAGGATGGACAGGTACGGAAGGATCTGCAAGTTCCTTCTTGGTGGCAGCAGCCACCACCATGGCATCAGCGGGGACACCTTTTGTGAGGAATTGCTTGTCCGACGGGGCAGTAATAAATTTAGAAGGCCTCCTAGGGACTGGCTCTACAGAGTCAGGAGCAGCCCACGCCTTTCGAGCAATAACCTGCATAAGGGGGTCGAAAGGTGAAGACACCCAGGAGGTGGAGGGTCGAGATCCAAACGCCTCCAGGTATACTGACTCATCCTCAGAGGGATTATTGGTGGGCCAGTTTCCCCTCTGTCTAAGGAGTTCTAGGATGTCTGAGAAGGAGACATCCTCAGAGGGGGATCTTGGGGATCCCTCTGACTCATCTAAGTCAGTATCTGAAGTGATAGACTCGGGGGAGTCTACGTGTTTCCTCTTACAGGTCCTCTTCCGCGGAGGATCTCCCGACAAATCAGGAGAATCCTCGGAAGAGGGGGATATTCCCAGTGGGGAAACCTGACGCGGAGAATCTCTGGGTCCTGGAGCAAGACAAGTGGCAGAGATGTCAACAGGCACCATAGAGGGAGGAGCTAAGGGAACAGACTGCTGGCTGAGACCAGTAGCCAGCACACTCTTCATCACCTCGAAGGCTCCCCTCCCAGGGAGGTCCGAGAGAACCCGCTCCGAAGAACTAGGAACTCCAGGACCCACCAAAAAGGAAGGCTCCGAGGCAGATGTCGGAGCCGAGCTCACCAAGGCCAAAGCTCCAAGGGGAAGAGCGGGCTCGGACAAGGGTCCGATATCACTCACCCCCTCGGAGGAGACCAGGGAAGCCCGGCCACCGAATCCCTCTAAGGAAGGTCTCGAAGAGGAGATAAGAGTAGAGGCTGAAGGAGCAGAAGGGGGTATCTGTCCCTCAACCGTAGCAGAAACCATTCCCGAAGACTCCAACTCCAAACTCTGGGGTAGAGTCGAAGGAGGAACTGCAATGGGGTGTGGACTAATAGTCGTCTGCTGAGACGGACTATGTAGCATTTGGGCCAGTGCCTGTGACTTTAGTAATCTACTGACCACTCTCTCCAAATCTTGGTCAGAAAGCCTGGATGACCTTGAAGATCGGCTCAGATGGCTCCGTTCCGAGAGGAGAGGCGAAGCGGGAGCCGAAAGTATAGGCTCCAAGGAAGGGGACCTAGACCTCTTCCTCGAAGGAACCATCGGAGCCGATGAAACCACAGAAACTGTCGAAGCCGACAACTTATCGGCACCGACAGGTAGCTTCGATGCATCGGCTCCAGCCGGAGCCGATACGGCCATAAAAGTAAGGGTGTCGGAGCCGATCGGAGCAGACACCGATGCCTGGGCCACATGGTGGTCGGAACCGATCGGAGCCGACACCGAAGTGGTCGAACCAGAATCGGTACCGATAGCCATCGGTGCCGAAGGTTTGTGTAAACCAGGGTCGGCTCCAGCCGGAGCCGATCTCGACTCTGAATGAGTCGGAGCCGAGGCCGCAGGCTTGGACACAGAAGCCTGGGCCTTGGAAGACTTAGAAGTCTTAGATGGGGCCGACTTAGCCGGAGAGCCCTCCGGCTTAAGAAGGCCCCTCAAAATCAATTTATTTCTTCTTTCCTGCAGGACTCTCTGGCTAAAAGAATGACATATAGCACAGGAGTCCTGCAGGTGAAGAGGCCCCAGGCAATAAAGGCAAGAAGTGTGACCGTCTGTCAGAGACCTCTTCTGACAGCACGAGTCACACTTCTTAAAGCCTGAGACCCTTTCTTTAGACATGGTGAACAAACACACACACAACACCAGTCCAAGAAATTAAATTAAATATACCAAAAAGGTATCAATAACAGACACACACACACACCCTAACAAGGGGGGGGGATGGGATGTTAGAAAGTCTGACTGAAAAATATAAGGAGACAGGGAAAAATTCTGTCAGAAAGGGACTAAAACTATGTTAAACTAATAATTTTAAGTTTTTTTTGAAGAAAGGGGCTAAAATAGTAATGTAACAATTCACTTACCAGGAGCTGGCAAAAGGAGGACCTCATCAGCGAAGCGGCAAACGAGATCTAGGTACTTACCGCCTTGCATCATGGGATATGGGGCTGCCTCGAGCTGGTAAAAGTGACTCTCGAGCTTAGCAAGTGCCGAGTCGGAGCCGAGGATCGGCTCCGAACCCATCAAGCAAGAATGAAGGCGAGATTGACAACTTAACATCACAGCATCAATGGGGCCAGATGGTGTCCCAGGCTGCGTCTTGCACGAACTATAGAACGAACTAACCCCCCCACCTAAACACGCTGTTCAACCTCAGCCTCTCCACAGGATACATGCCCAGAGAATGGTGCACAGCAACGGTTATTCCGCTCTATAAAGGAGGGACCACAACTAACCCTGGTAACTATCGCCCCATAAGCCTGACTAGCCTGGTCTGCAAGGCTATGGAGCGCATCATCATGGAACTCATTAACAAAGACATTGGGAACCTCCAAACACTTGACCCAACCCAGTTCGGCTTTGTTAAGGGCAGATCATGCTTACTAAACCTAGTTGACTTCTTCGAGACAGTCTTACCAAGGCCATAGACGAGGGAAAGGTGGTTCACACAGCCTGCCTTGATCTCGCCAAGGCGTTCAATGCCATTTCTCACTTGGGTATTATAGAAAAACTCACCAGCCTGAACATAAACCCCTATGTCACAAGATGGGTTGCCAACTGGCTTACAGACAGAACTCACACGGTAAGAATAGCGGGCTCCAGGTCCGACTCTAAACCAGTCACATGTGGTGTCCCGCAAGGCTCGGTTTTGGGACCCCTACTGTTTGGCATATATTTCTCAGAAGTACAGGCAAACACAGGAGGACTATGGCTAACCAAGTTCGCCGATGACTGCAAACTGGGAGCCATAATTGACTCTCCGAATGACATGGACATCCTTCAAAAAATCCTTACTGAGACAGACACCTGGTGTCAAAGTCATGGCCTCAGGCTAAATGCCAAAAAATGCATAGTCATCCTGTTTGGAGAAAAACAAAACACCCACAAATTACCACATAGGTGGCAGCCCCCTCAATACAGAAGAGGTAATAAGAGATCTGGGGACCCAGGCAGATAGTAATCTCTCCTTTGACAATCATATTGCCAAAGTAGTTAGGAAATCCTTCTATGTGGCCCATCTAATTAATAAGGGGTTCGCATCTAGAAATAAAGAGGTTATAGTGCCCCTCTATTCGTCACTCATCAGACCCATCATAGAGTACAATGCCCCATTTGGGATGTACCTCACAAGACACTTCCAACAGCTGGAAAGACTGCAAAAGCACCTCACCAAGAGGATTACTGGCCTCAAACATATGTCCTATGCAGCCCGACTGAAAAAACCCAGCTGTACTCAGTGGCATATCACTTATTTAGAGGTGATCTCTGGCTGACTTACAAAGCCATGTCCAACTCAGAATTGATGGACATGCTCTACCTAAAGAAATCTAAGTCACTGCGAGCCACGTGCTCTAGTGAGCTAAACCTCGCCACAGCAATAAATAGAACACGCTGGAGGGATAGATTCCTGTCATTCCCCATGCTTTGGAACAAAATTCCTAACTACATTAGGCAGAGCCCCTCACTAACAATCTTCAAGAGAAGCCTTGACGAGTGGATGTGTAACAGAAAATATACCCCTGGGATCACTTCATTGGCTCTGCTTGACAGAGGCTCATTTAATTAATCAATGCAGCACATATGCAAGAATTAATGGTAGTAATTGTCCAATGCCTTTGTACTCTGAACGTGTACCTTTGTTGGGCTTTTCGGAATTATGCAGATAAACAAACTCGCACTACTTTCGAATAACTGGACTTTGCGAAATAAACTTCTCGGGCATTTTGGCACTTTTGTAATATTATCGGTAAAGGCAGAAATGCTACAGTCATTTACCATCACTTGTTAAAGTCATCACTTTAAGAAACACTTGAAACTTTACAATGTGACTAAATAACTCATCTTGTAATGTCATCTTTTGTAAGAAAACACCTCTTATCAGTGTAAGAAAAATGCCAAGTGACTGCACAATGCGAATAAATTGAACATCTGTTGCCTGAGACCAAATAACTCTTCAAAGTAATTGCACTTTGCAAATAACTGCATACAGCACACTGAAATTTCCCCAAAATGGCAGTACCTTACTAGGCAACTCTTTACAGTACAAGAGGCACTCTGTAATGGCGGTACTTTGCAAACAGACACACCCAGCACAAGAAACTTTACGAAATGGCTATGCTTTGACTGCATTACACAAAGTAGTTGCACTTTGCACGCAATAAACTCTTCAAAATACATGCACAGTAACAGGTACACACTGTAAGCACATTTATAAACGCTGAGATGCTTCGAATAACTCTAGTTATGCCCTTGATACAATAAGAAGTCATAGTTATGCCCAAATACAACACTTTGCCAAAACACATACAGTCGCCTTGCTTTATTTTTGCTTAATATGCCCTTTTCTTTTCTTATTGCAATCATTTTGAGCCCTTTTTTACACCCAATACACTCGTCTTGTGCTTGTTTTACTCTAAACGTGCCCAACTTTGCCTTAAACACACTCATTTTGCTTTAAACGTGCTCTTTTTTTGCTTAACAGTTAATTGTTCCATCAAATACTTTTATCTTAAACATTTTCTTTAGTTAAACTTTTCGTACTTTCCACTTGCCTGATAATGTGATTTGTGCCTTTTAATGCCCCCTTTATTGTCTTTCATATTGAATATATTGTTCAAGTTATTTCTCATTACCTTTGATTCTTTCTGGCTATGTATGTGAACTTTTCTCTCGGCTTTACCTTCATGGTTGCCTTTGCACCTCATGGCTTTCAAATGTTCTTCGCTCTTCCATCCCACTTCTGACACAATGTCGCTTTCGTGTTAGGACATGAATAAACGAGTCTTCGTGGGTTCTGATCAAGCAGCTTTATTTCATACAAAGACATTACTACTGTTGACTATTGACTGTAACTTAAGTAACTTATACACAATTAACGAGTATAATCATGCGTGCTCACTCCCTAGCTTCTCATTCAAAATGGCACTGAGGGATTGCACGTGTGCAGGTTACATGTGTCCACGTACAGCCTTGCATGCTTCTCAAAGATATAAGCACACACTTTATTCTATGATCGACACTAAGCAAACCATCTCTTCCTGGATACCTAAGGCAATTTCTTTTTGCTATTTCTTTTGTGGAAAGCAGCTTTCTTGTTATGTTTGTGCTCATTCTATCAGGGTAGTGGCCTCTTCTGGTGATTTTTTCAAGAGTCTAGATACCAGATCCATTCTGGAAGTTGCTACTTGGTCTTCTGTTCACACCTTTACTAAACATTAGAGACTTCTGCGGTGGTGCAGCGGTAGCGTTGTTGCCTCACAGCAAGAGGTTCTCCCGTTCGATTCTTGGCTGGAGTGCGGGGAGTGCCCTCTGTGTGGAGTTTGCATGTCCTCCCTGCGGTTTGGTGGGCTTTCGAAAGACATGCATAAATGGGCGTGCCTTCGTTGAAGGTTGAACGTCGAGCTGGCACCTCGGCATTCGTGGAAATCTACTGCCAATCATTAGCGGATCGGAGTTCTGCTGTGGCGACCCCTAACCAGGAAAAGCCGAAAGACAACAACAACCTGCTGTAAGTCATTTCTAGGGCCACAGCCATCTTTCATGGGTTTTTGGAGAGCTCCATTTCGGCTTACTTCTCCCATCCTCTTCAGTAGCTTTTGTACTCTCCCAGATGTTAAGACTAATGCAGCAGTAATAAGGAAGGACACAGTACAGTTGTATAAAACATTACCATAACAGTAGATGCCCTACTTGTCACTGTTGCAGTATTCTGTCCCTCCCTCCTTTCACCTGTTGTTCTTTGGTCTAACAGAGTGATCTTTCTTACTTTCTTTTTACTTCTTCTTCTCTTCTTGGAAGTGCATGATATTTCTTTGCTCTTGGGTTACTCTGGTTCTTGTAGTGCAATTCAGTTGTAAGAATCAGGCACTTGTATGTCACATTTGTACCTTACACCTTGGATGTAAGACATACGTCTAACATACAGCACACACAAAAGGTGTACAGCCTTTGGTATGCTTCCCGGAAGCTCAGCTAATCTCAGCAGAATATCCCAGATGTTAAGAATACTATAACAGTGATGTAGAAGGACATCTGGTAGACGTGAAGGTTTGGCACACCTACGCTGTTTACACAACACAATAGTGTTTGTTAGCAAAGGCCATACACATCCAAAAGCATGGAATCTTCAGAAAAAAGTCTGCCAAATGGTAATTGATGAAAAGAACAAAACCACATGACTCATCAAGAGAGTTATTTATATTAGGTCTATTACTGTTCTCCATATAATATTTAAACTGCTGTACTAGCTACTGTTTTGATAATTTAACTCTGGCCTGGCTGGTACCCAAAAAGGCCCCACTGTGCATCAGTTTGCATTTCTAATTATCAGACAATAAGCAACATTTACTGGAAATTTTTAAAAAGGATTTATTAGCTTCTGAATTACAACCCTCTCTTAAGCAGATTCAAACCGTGTGAAACATTTCCATGTCTTTCTCTTCCTAGTCTTATTTCTGTATCTACTCAAACATTTACCAAGTATAACATGTTACACTTTCTTGCATTTTTATTTTAGTGGTTCTGGTGACTGAAATAGTTGATAAAATTCATTACTGCAGAAAGCATATCAAACTGGACAATGTCCTTATCATGGGCCAGACTTGCAAAACATTCATATACACAGCAAAATATAGAAGCATTACAAAATGTGATTAGCTTGAAATGAACAAATAAAAGACACATTATGCCAACCATGGTCTGTTTTCCATGCTGTAATAAAAGAGTTTAACATGCTTCGGCATTTTACTAATTTATATTTGTTATTCTGGAAACTAACAGAAATTCAGAAACAACATTTGGGTCACAATCAGATTAAGACTATTGTTTAACCATTATGCAGCCTTACAAACTGGTTTTGTACCACCATCTAGTGAAAAAAGTCCTGGTGATAGTCCAACATGGGTTAAAACAACCACAGCTAAAAAGTAAGGCTCATAAACTTGTCTGGCATGACATCAGGGATGGTATAACTCTTATTTATTTATTTATTTGATTTATTTTACATTTGTTTGCAGGAAAGTCTATCTGGGAGAGAGCCCATTTTCATTGGAGGCCCGGGAAGAAAAACTCAACATACAAACAGCAAAAAGTACAGTAATAACACAACCTTCAGACTTTTGAATGAGCCATAAGCATGCCCTTGAGTAAACCATGAGAACATATTGCCGGTAAAAAGTTATACATACAAGATACTAGTTCAGAATCATATTGGCCAAAAGGTACAGATATAGGAAGACTATAAATATTGTAAGATTTGAATAAAGCAGTGTTTGAGGGTGGTTAAAAAGGAATAATATGTACCGTAGGGAGGAATGGAGTCTGGAAGAGTGAGAGTGAGGAGGGAATTGACACAAGACGGGAAGGGAGAAAAAAAGAATAAGTAACATAGAGAGAAAGGTAGGGTTACATCTAGAAAAAAAGCGACAGTGGCCCCATGGGTGAGAGAAAGACGGATGTTGGGAGGATAGACAAAAGCAGAGGAAATAAGTGCTTGGGAATTTGAATAGTAGTAGTAGAAAATTGAGTTAGGTCTATGTGGAAAGAGACAAAAGAAGTCTTTGAATTAAATAAGATGAAAGCTGTTATCTTTACAATAAACGGTATTTAAGTCATGAGTATCACATTCAGCTTTGTTTTTTATGCTAATTTGTCGGTTTTTACAGTATATTCTGCTGGCCATAAGGTACAATAGTTTCACACACACAAAAAATATTACTCAGCTGCAAAACAAAACAGATATACAACCTAATACCACACATTTATGAAAAACACAGTACTTCCTACATTCAGAAGCATGTTTTCTGTAATGTCTTGCTGTTCACAGTGACATTTTTATAACAACAGGCAAACAAATCAAACACTACAATTCAAGTTTAAGAACTACAATAAAATATACTACCTTAAAAGCAAGGCACACTTTCCATGCAATCAGCTTTTCTCTGGCATTGAGGATGACTGGATATCTAACCTCTTTCCCTTCACTGTCTCGTTCTACTTTGCCATCAAGTGCAGGTGACTTACGAGCCTCTGCATGTGCATAGTCTGGACCTACTGTATAGACCTGAATTTTTGTAATAAAAACAAAGCAAATCATAAACATATATTTTAAAAGTAACTGTCCGAGAACAGTGTACTGAATCAAGACTAAATTCTACAGCTCCATATACATTCCACATTAAAAGAACTGCATAGAAAATGCATCATTACCTTTTTAACATTAGCAAACCCTTTTATGGCCAGATCACAACTATTTTAGTAAAAATAAGCAAAACATGTCCATACACTTGTATTTTACTTTCTGGGAAAAGTACATTGGTTCAAGTCTAATATTTCAAATTAAAATAACTACAGTGAAAGTAAGTTATGTCAGTAAACTTAACATCAGATTAGACATTCAACTAGATCACTCTTGAAAGAGCCTAAGCTATATGGGATGCATCTTGCCAAGAACTGGATGTCTGGACAGCTTCCAAAGCTTAAGGGCATGTTTCACACGCCTGTATGACAATTACAGCAAGAGGAAAAGCCAATATAAAACAGATATATAGATATAAAATTAAAATCAGACTTTTCTTGCCACAGAAACAATGGATGCTAGCTCCCTGACAGGAAAATTCATGCGCATAACAAAAAAAAACAAGGGGGAAGGAGAGAGGGTATTTGTACAGCTACATTGGTTTATTTGAACTTCTACTGTTATGGTAGGTTTACTTACACAACTGTACTATGTTCATCATTGGATTACAGTTGCAGTAGCCCAAGCTACATTGGATAAATACCAACGTTTAGAAAGAAAGAGAAGAGTTCTAGGAGCCCTTGGCAGGACAGTAGTAGCGAAGCCTGCTTTGGCCACAGACAGAGTAGGTTTCACAGGTTCATAGGAGGTTACCAGGCTAGCAGACCTAGAGCCTTTACAAGCCTAGCAATGTTAATCCCAAGTACAGCCATTTGTTCTTTGTTGGGTAGTTTGCAGAAAGAATTTATGGACAGAGAAGGCCTGTGATCAACACCTGCTAACCCCGTCCATGAGGGACATGGGTGCCACCCCAGGGGCACATTTGCAGTTTCCCATCTAACTTTCTAGGTTGCGTTTGAATAGGGTCAGTGAGGAGCTCCATTTTACATGAATAGGTAGTCTCTTCCAGAGAAACGTTAGTCTCTAGGAAACAAATCTGTCTATCCAGCAATTATCTGCTAATGTCAAAAAGCTAGGTTAAGATCCCTAGAGTGAGTGACTCTTGAGCCATTTGACTTGCGGATGTGCAGAATTTCCATTAGGGCAGGTGTGACGCCCCACCAGTGGACCAGTAATCAAGAAGTCTCAATCCTCACCACTGGCAACAGTGTGGGGGGGGGGTACACTGGGATGATGACAGGTACACACACACACACACACACACACACACACACACACACACACACACACACACACACACAGTATTTCCAGATGCAGCTCTCTGTATCAAGTGCAATTTCCCTTAAGGACACACAGAGACCACAGTCAGTCCAGGGCTGGTTTCTCCCTTTTTCTCCAGATCCCCAATAAAACTCTCCACTGGCATAATTATAGAGATGAGATCTCAGACAAGTGGCCAAGCCAAGACCTCCAGCAAACCTGTGCATCGTGCCCCTGCCCCAATAGCTGACACATACTGAGGTTTGATTTATACAAACACACACACCTGGGAAAGGCTGTCACAGGTTTACTAGCTATACCTCCTTTTGCCCAGACTATAAGCTGGTTTTCACTACCACCAGCCAAACTCCTTATCAGCTACTTTTAAGGCCCTTAACAAAGGGTATCCAATCTTTCTGTGTAATAGTAATATTACTACAAATGGTAGTTCGACCAAGAGCAAGGCTATCAGAAGTGGTCCAAAGTGTCAGCAAATAAATATGCAAATATTCTCAAAACATAAATATGTCTTCACAAAGGTCAGCCACAATGATATTTAATAATACAAGAACAAGAAAATACTCAGTATTTAATCACAGTGACATAAGAGTTCAAAACCACAAGAAATATTTAAAACAACATTGCAAGAGAGTCTCACATAAATAAAAAAAAATCTAAGCTATGCTTCACTATATTCCACACTAAATCTAAGAGAATTACTATACCCTAGTTAACTTACTTAAGAGCAAGGCAGTGGTGAATGATCTTGTAGTTGTTGTCAGGTCCAAGACAGAATACAGAATGCAGTGTCTCACTGAGAGACTTCTTAAATTAATATCTCAAATATTATTTCTGGGACAGCTTGCAGAATGACATCATTTCTTATCATCTGAATGCCTCAGGTGAAACTCCCACTGCTGGAAGCTAGGAGTACTTAGCATCTACACATGAAAATACAAAGACCGCAGATGTTTGGATGATGCTGGAAGTCATAAAAGAATTAACACTCCTTCACACTCAAAACTAGTAAATATTTCACCTTAAAGACAATACAGAGAGCTTCCTGTTATAGGCATTCTGTCTCTTGCTACCATAAAGTAATTTAATTTCAGCTATTTTTCTGAAGTTAATGTCCTGTATTCCAGTTTCCACTGCTAAAATATATACATTTAAACAGTTACAATAGTGCATGTACATTTCTATTCTATTTCAGTAGGGAACACTGTGGATACATTTCAAGAACTTTACAAAAATCTTTTTCAACACACGTCTGTACAAACAAGTTTGACATGCATATAACATACAGTTGTACTACAGTTGTAACACAAGTATCTTAGACAAATCATTTCGATAGCCAGCAATGACATATAATTATTTACAAAATTCCAGATAGCTCTGCTGGCAGCATCTCCTTTCATGACGCTTCTTCCCCCTTCGAAGACTCGAGCTATTTTTTCAAGTGATCCTTGAAAAACGTTGCTTGAAAAGGATGAGCCTATCTAGGAATATATTACCCCATACCCTGTCTTGAGATTCCAGCTGCTTTGGCATTCCTGACCCCAGTACAATGCTGCACTGCCCTATCATATGCCTGCAACCCTAGGCTCCACCATGGTAACTTGGGATTTTGCTGGCTGACTGTAGCCATGGATCCCTCTCAGGCTCCTCCTGCCTTCTACTGCAAATAGTTAGCACCAGGGCCTTTCTGTCATGGTAAGGTTTCATCATATTAACATAGTACAATGTGTGCCCCTGCCTCCTGCCTAGAAGTTCAACCATGTAGTTAAAATCACTGACCTTCCTTACCACTTTGAAGGGTCCCTCCCAAGCTGCATGCAGCTTACTGTGTCTGACAGGAATGAAAACCATAACCTGCTGCCCCACAGCATTCACTCTAGCTTGAGCATTCCTGTCATACCAGACCTTTCTCTGCTGCTGGGCTTCTGCCAGGCTCTCCTGAGCCAAGCCCATGAATTCCCTGAGCCCTGTCCTGAGGTTTAGGACACATGCCACAGCAGACTCCTTGTGGGATTCACAATCACCCTTCCCACTCATCACAAATCAACTCTAGAAGTTCCCTCACCCTATGCCCTCACAGCAACAAAGAAGGTGAAAAACCTGTGGATTCCAGGGCAACTCTGTAAGCAAACAACAGATGGTGCAAATATTTCTCCCACTCCCTCTTAAACTGGTCTGCAAATGCCCATAGCATGGTTTTTAGTGTAGAGGTTAACCTCTCCACAAGACCATTAGTCTGGGGATGGTAGGGGATGGTCTTTAGGTGATTCACCCCACAGTGCTTCCACAGACAAGCCAGCAGGTCTGACTTGAAATTGGCACCTCTGTCAGTCAGTATTTCTTTTGGGAAATCAACCCTGCTGAAAATCTCTAATAAAGCATTGCCAACCTTTTTTGTTTCTATGGAGGACAGAGCCACTGCCTGAAGATATCTGGTAGCATAATCTACTACCACTAGAATATACTTCTTCCCTGTGGAACCTGAGGTACTCAAAGGCCCCACAATATCCATAGCTACCCTTGAAACGGCTCCTCGATCACAGGCAAAGGCATCAAAGAAGCCTTGACCTTGTCTCCTGCCTTGCCTACTTGTTGGCACTGCTCAGAGGTCCTGCAGTACTCTGTTACATCCCTGGAAATCCCTGGCCAATAAAAGTTCTGCATAATGCATCTCTTGGTACGCTTTATGCCCATATGACCTGCAAAGGGAATGTAATAGGTTATGGTTAGAAGTGCCAAATGGCAGGCTCTGGGCACTACCAACTGCTGTAGTCTCTCACCCTCTAGCCCTCCCTCAGGGGTCCACTTTCTATACAGTAACCCTTTGCCCCATTATACAGATTCCCCCTTTCCTTGAGAATCAGTTGCCTCACTAGCTACCTCCCTCAGGCCTTATAAAGTAGGGTCTGACAGCTCAGCTTGCATCAACTCTCTCTCTTTGTAACCCTTTCCAGCTCTCCTTCTACAGGAAGTCTGGTATCCTCTAACAGCCGTGCCTCACTGTCAGCATGGGTACTACTAGTAACCTCTGCCCTTGCAGTCACTCTGTCCAAGGGAACTTCAGTACCAACAAACAGCTATGGCTCACCTTCGGTCTCACTGCTACAGGGTAGCTCCCTCTATGAAGTAGCCACCTCAACAGTCATGACTTCAAGTGTGTGGTCTGTCTGGGTCCCCCCCAGACTACCAGACCCACACACCCATCTCCAAGCCTAACTGCATGTACACTAGGTACTGCATTACCAAAATAATTTCCTATCAGAACATCTGCAGGGATATTCTCAAACACATCTACTTGCTTGCTTCCTTTTCCACCCTCCAAGTCAAGGTGAACCCTAGCCAAAGGTATTTGCAACAGAGTCCCTCCTAAGGCTCTGACTGGAGTATACTGTCAAAGCAAGTAGTGCTCCTCTTGAACCACTGCAGGCTTCACAATTGTTAGGTCAGAGGCTGTATCTCTCTTAGCAGTGGCCTGTTTTCCATCTACTAAGATAGGATATAACCTCTTGTGGTAGTGTGGTACCCTTGTTGTCTCCAGACAACTTAATGCTAGCATTCTGTCATTCTCACTTACTGGCTTCTCCCACCTTTTGTACCCCACCTTGCATCAGTGCACATCTATATGCTTAATGGCCTCACTGGTTACATTTAAAACATTTAACCCCTTATCATGGCCATGTACATGAACTAGTGGCTTCCCCTGTTACTGGTGGATTCTATTGGAGCAATTTAGGCTGCCCACCATAGATTCCCTTAGACCCATGAGCAGCACTGGGTATCCCTTTCCTGTGCAGGGATACACAGCCTGTTAGGTATAGGTCTCCCTTTTTCCCCATATAATCTGTGGTATTACATTCTGTAGCTGCTAACCAGATTCTCATGTCATCAGGTAAAGTGCTAAGGGCTTGTTCCCTCACCAAAAGGTCTGCCAGCCCTTCAAAAGTGGTGACCTGACAACCAATCACCCACCTATGAAAATAAGTCTACTCAGCAATACAGTGACACACACTTTCATCTGCCTTGTGTCTATGTTTATGAAACTTTTTTCTACAATTTTCAGGTGTTAATTTAAAATACTCTAATAAACATTTTTTTAACAGTATTATAATTTAAACAATCAGAATCAGACAATTTAGAAATACCAGTTACAGCTTTACCATGCAGAAAGGTGGTCACGAACTATACCTAGAGCCTTTGGACAACATTATACCGTTTACATACCCTTTCAAACATATGAATAAAACTATCAAAATTATCACCCTCTGTAAATTCTGGAAGAAATTTACTGACATTTGTTGCTTCTGGGGATCGGTTACTCCCTTCCCCATTACCTCTATTCCATAACCCTGGCAAAGAGTCAGCATCTCCTTTTCATGTTACCTCTGCCTCTCATTTTCTTCAGCTTCCAGCTGTCTCAATCTCTCTGCTGATTCTAATGCCATCTGTTTCTCCTTTTCTTCATCCTCCAAACAACGCAATCTCTCTGCTGATTCTAGTTCTGTTTGGCCTCCAGTTTAAGTATCTAAGAGATTTTAAGTTTTATGAGGCAAAGGTGAGTTGTCCAGGCCAGTACGGTTGTCCTCCTGGTTGCTGGTCTGTGATGCAGCTGTAGTTAAGGCAGCAATCATTTCTGATTTAGTCATGCTGGCATGCATCAGTCCTTTGGCTTGGCACATCTCAGCCAAATGGCTCCTTATCAGCTTGCCATACTACTCTGCTGACATCCTTGCCTGCTCTCCCTGACTAACTGAGCTAAAAAAATAAATAAAACTATTGTGATATGAAACTCTGAATGTTCCCCATGTGGCTGCTTGAGAGTACAAACACCTTCTTTAGTGATCACTTTTTACAGGCTACAGGAGTTCAACATCCATACCAATGAATTCCAATATGTGATGTGGTGATCCCATCACTGCCACCAATAAATGTGATGCCCCACCACTGGAACAGTAATCACGAAGCCTCAATCCTCACCACTGGCAACAGTGGGGGGACGTACACTGGGAGGATGACAGGTACACACACACACACACAGTATTTCCAGATGCAGCTCTCTGCATCAAGTGCAATTTTCCTTAAGAGCACACAGACAGCACAATCAGTCCGGGGCTGGTTTCTCCCTCTTTCTCCAAATCCCCAATAAGACTCCCCACTGGCACAGCTATACAGCTGAGATCTCAGCTGAGTGGCAAAGCAAAGCCAAGACCTCCAGCACCCTCTCTGTCCAACCAGAGCTTCGTGTCCCTGCCCAAGTAGCTAACACACATACTCTGAGGTTTGATTTATATAGACACACACACACACACCTGGGAAAGGTTGGCACAGGTTTACTAGCTATACTCCCTTCTGCCCAGACTATAAGGTAGTTTTCACGGCCACCAGCCAATTCCTTACCGGCTACTTTAAGGCCCTTAACAAAGGGTGTCCAATCTTACTGTGTAATAGTAATATTACTACAAATGGCAGTTTGACCAAGAGCAAGGCTATTAGAAGTGGCCCGCAGTGTCACCAAATAAATATGCAAATACTCTCAAAACTTAATATGCAAATACTCTCAAAACTTAAATATGTTTCACAAAGATCAACCACAATGAAAGGTTTAAATATATTTAATAATAAATAAAAGAACAAGAAAATACTCAGTATATATTCATAGTGACATCGGAGTTAAAAACCACAAGAAATATTTAAAACATTGTAGGACAGTCTCAAATAAATAAAGAAAAACATCTAAACTATGCTTCACTATACTCCTGAGTGAATCCAAGAGAATTACTATAGCCTAGTTAACTTAAGAGCAAGGCAGATGTGGTGGATTATAGGTTCGTAGGTGTGTACTAGGCCAATGGCCCTGGAGCCTATATAAGCCTAGCCCAAGAAAATTCATCATGCCACCCAAAGTTAGTTCCCAGTGCCCTTGTCATGCAAGGCCACTGAAGTGATCCCCGGGGTGAACTACCTATTGCCCACCCACTTGTCAAGATTTCTCTTAAAAAGGGCCAGTGAAGTGCTCTGCTTGATGTGAATGAGAAGTTTGTTCCAGGGTATGGGAAGTCTCTGGGTTAGGAACCTGTCCCTCCAGCATGCCCTGTTTATTGTGGTAATGAGGTTAGGGTCCCTGAAGCATGTGGCACAGAGGGATGGATTTCTTTAGGTGTAGCATATCTAGCAGCTCTGGGTAAGACATGGCTTTGTAGGTCAAGCAGAGATCGCCTCTAAGTAGGCAATAAGAGACAGAGTATAGCTGGAGTTTTTTTTGAGTCTGTCCATATAGGGCATGTGTCTAAGGCCTAAGATCCTCTTAGTGAGGTATTTTTGTGGTCTTTCCAGTTGTTGTAGGTGTCTAGTGAGGTGCATACCAAATGGGGCATTGTATTCTATAATAGGTATAATGAGGGATGAGTAGAGAGGGATTATGACCTCTTTCTTCCCGGATGAGAAACCTTTTGCAATGAGAGGTGCCACATAGAAGGACTTTCTGACTTACAGTGGCAATGTGGTTATCAAAGGAGATGTTGCTGTCAACCTGTGTCCCCAGGTGTCTTATCACACCTTCGGTGTTTAGCGGACAACCTCCTACGTGGTAGTTCATGGGCACTGAATTTTTCCCAAAGGGAATGACCATGCACTTTTTGGCATTGATCTCCTAGTTGTTGTTTTCAGGTGCAAGACAGAATACAGTGTCTCACTAAGACTTCTTAAATTAATATCTCAAATATTACTGCTGGGATAGCTTGCAGAAAGTACAGTTTTGTACCTACCATAAATGTAGATGTCCGATAGGAATGCATCTGCAGTCCTTACAAATGGGTTGTCCTGTCGTCAGGCAGCCCTTCGGTCGGCCGGATTCCAAAGTCTGGGTCTGGCCTCGGCTGGTGTCGCACTTCACCCGACATCATAGCTGCAGTTCTTCGGGTATAAAGGCATCAGCCGACGCCATTTTCCTCAGTGTTTCTTGCCCCAGATGCCAGGTGCCCTCTTGGAAGGCTAAATTTGGATAAATGCCAATGATTCTAAATAGTAGAGAGCAAACACAAAAAATAAGCATGTATGTACATATATACAAACAAATACACCATAATAGATTCCCCCAGCTAGCTATAAGATGGGCAAATACCCTAGGAGCACCACAGAGGGGAAGGCGGGGGGGTAATCCTGACTGCAGATGCATTCCTATCGGACATCTACATTTATGGTAGGTACAAAACTGTACTATGTCCTTCAAGGATGCATCTGCAGTCCTTACAAATGGGTAGAATACCATAGCCAAACTGGGGAGGTGGAAAAATAAAGTTATGGTGTAGTTAGGATCCCTTGCAAAACAGCAGTGGCAAAACCTGCTCGGGATCTAGAGTATAAAGGTAAATTATAATGCTTGGCAAATGTATGCACGGAGCTCCAAGTAGCAGCCTCTAAAATGTCCTTGGTAGCCACTCCTCGTAAGAAGGCTGTGGTAGTGGCTGTAGCCCTTGTAGAGTGAGGCCTGATGTTCTCTGGAGTTTTCTTTCCATGGTAGGAGTAACAAAATCTAATGCAATTTCCTATCCACTTGGAGATTGTCTGTTTTGAAATTGCTTTTCCTTCCCTTCCTGTTGCATATGCTACCAGTAGCTGGTCAGTTTTTCTATTGCCCTTGGTCCTGTCCAGGTAGTAGCGTAATTGTCTATGTACATCCAAGGTATGCAGCAGTCTTTCTCCCCTGTTCTGTGGGTTGGGGAAGAATGTAGGTAGGTGGATAGCCTGATTTAAAGAAACTCTGGAGACCACCTTAGGCATAAAGGAAGGATTTGTTCTCATGGACACTCTATCTTGATGGAAGATCAGGAAGGGTTGTACTGCCATTAATGCCTGAAGTTCAGATACCCTTCTTGCTGAAGTGATTGCCAGCAGGAAAGCAGTCTTCCATGATAAGTATTGCAATTCTGCTGTTGCTGCTGGTTCGAAAGGAGGAAGTGTCAATTTTTCTAGCACAAAGTTCAAGTCCCATGCTGGTAATGGTGGCTTCCTAGGAGGCTTTACATTTTTAATTCCTCTCAGAAACTGTCTGAGCAGAGGATGTGAGAAGACAGGAGGAGGATCCAAGTCGTATTCTGCTGAAATAGCTGATGCATGAATATTGATGGAGGAATAGGACAGGCCTGTGTGGAAGAGCTCTGCCAAGTATTCCAGGATGTTGGCTATGTTTACCAGTGACACATCTTCTCCTTTTGCAGTACTCCAAATGAGATATCTTTTCCATTTTGCTGAATAATTTTTTCTTGTTGAGGGTCTGCGAGCCTCAAGGATAATGTCTTTAACCCTTTGGGATAAATTTGGGTTAATTGGTCTTATGCAATGTTCCAGGCAGTCAGCTGCAGAGTTTTCAGGTTTGGATGCAGATTGTTGTAGTTGTTCTGTGTTAACAGCAAGGGAACCAGGGGTAGTGGCCATATTTGTTCCCGAGACATGCTCCTCAGTAATGGGTACCAATGTTGCCTTGGCCAGTCTGGAGCTATCAGAATGATCCTTGGACGGTCTTCTTTGATCTTCAATAGTACCTTGTGCATCAAAGGAAGTGGTGGGAATGCATATGCTGTCAGGTTTTTCCAACCGAAGGATAGGGAGTCCACCTTCCAAGCAAGTGGGTGGTACGTCCTTGTGCAGAATTTCTTTAGTCGGTGATTGCGTGGGGATGCAAATAAGTCTATTTCTGGGAGCCCCCATTTTCTTGTAATGGTTTTGAAGATGTCCGGATGCAGCATCCATTCGTGAGCATCCGTGGTAGTCCTGCTTAAAATGTCTGCTAGAATGTTTTCTTTTCCTGGTACAAAAATTGCTTTTAACTGAATGTTGTAGCTCAGGGCCACATTCCAGAGGTCCAGTGCCATCCGGCAAAGAGGATACGAATGTGTGCCTCCCTGTTTGTTGATGTACCACATAACTGTGGTGTTGTCTGTCCTTATCATCAATAGACCTTGTTGGAGGAATGGTCTGAATGTTTGAATCACCAGTTTTACTGCCAGCATTTCCTTTAGATTTATGTGTAGGTGCAGCTGGTCTTGAGTCCATAAGCCTTGTATGCACTTGTCCAGCATGTGTGCCCCCCAACCGAGGTCTGAGGCGTCTGTCGTGATGGTTTGGTTTGGTTGAGTACTGTGGAAGGGCAATCCTGTGTTTGATTGACAAGCCTGAGCCCACCATAGGAATTCTTGCTTCAGGCATGGAATAATTGGAATCTGGGTTTCTAAGCTGTGCTTGTGTTGAGACCATAAATTCCTTAGGTACCACTGTAGTTTTCTCATATGCAGTCTGGCATGAGGAACCAATATTATGCAGGATGCCATGAAGCCCAAGGCTTGCAGTACTTTTCTTGCTGTCAGATGGTTCTGCTTTGTTAAAGCCAAGAAGTAGAGAGGTAGCTGCTCCTGTTTTTCTACTGTTAGGAATGCCATTTGCTTTGATGTGTCCAATTCTGCACCCAAAAAGGTTATTCTCTGGGATGGTATCAGCCTTGACTTTTTTATATTGACTGTGTAATCCCAGGGCTTGTAGCAGGTAAATGACCCTTTGTAAGTCTTCTGCTAGCTTGTTTTTGTTGTCCGCTTGTATCAGGCAGTCGTCCAGGTAGGGGTAGATTTGGATTCCCTGAAGCCTGCAATGAGCAATTACTGATGCCAGGCATTTCGTGAACACTCTGGGCGCAGTAGATAAGCCAAAGGGCAATGCTGAGAATTGATAATGCTCTGATCCTGCAAGAAATCTGAGGTATCTTCTGCAGTTTGGTCGTATGGGGACGTGCAGGTATGCCTCCTTGAGATCTAGAGTCACCAGCCAAGACTCCTTGCCCAGCATGGGAAGAAGCTGCTGTAGGGTCAGCATTTTGAATTTTGGAACAATGAGGAATGTGTTTAAAGCGGACAGGTCGAGAATAGGTCTCCATTTGCTCTTTTTTCTTGGTACCAGGAAGAGTCTGGAGTAAAATCCCTTTCCTTGCTCCATAGATGGTACCTTTTCTACAGCTCTCATCCTTAATAATTGGGATATTTGTTTTAGAGCTTCTGTCTTTTGATTTGGAGGTAGGTTTGGCATTCCTCTCTTCCTGGTAGAGTATGGAAGTGAAACCTGTAGCCTTGGTCTATTGTCTGTAAAATCCACTTGTCTCTTGTGATGTAATGCCAGTTTGTTGAAAATAAGGCTAGCTTCCCGCCTAAGGGTGCTTGTAGTTGTTCCCTGGTAGGCGGTGCCAGAGCCAAGCCACTGTGATTGACCTGTAGTTGTGGTGGTGGCTGTGTCTGTGGCTGTGCCTCGCTGGTTGTTGCCCTGCCACTGGCGTCCTCTGTAGGCACCCCTGGATTGGCTTCTGCCTCTTGAACGCCTATTCCTGCCTCTCTGAGTTCTGGAGGAGTCTGGAAAGGACCAATTCTTGGAGGGCCAATTCCTGCTAAACCTCGGAGGTTGGACCTGTAAGAAATCTTTCACTGTTTGGACAGATTTTGCCTTCTCTTCCATTTTCTTCAGCACTTGTTGTGCAGGAGAGCCAAACAAATTGATCTTATCCATAGGAGCATCTAATAGTTTTGATTTGACATGGTCTGGTAAGGCCTGTTCTTTTAACCATGCATGCCTTCTGATGACTGTGCCAGTCATGGCTGATCTAAAGGAAGCCTCCATTGCATCATAGCCGCATTTTAAGGAATGGTTACTGACTTGTTGAATGTTATGTACCATTTCCTGCACATATTTTTTGTCTACTGTTTCATCCGAGGACACCTTTTTGGTTAACTGGTCTAGCAAAAATTCTTGATACTGCATCATGTGAAACTGACAGTTCAAGGCCCTAGCTGAAAGAGTAGCAGAAGTGTAAACTTTTTTACCCCATCTCTCTAAGGATCTGGATTCCCTTTCAGAGGGGAGGGGGTTTTTGGTAGAGGTAGCTGCTACAGCCTTAGGTCCTTGGGAGATAGTCTCTGGATCTGCAAAGGGAGCCTTATACAAGTGGTAATGTGTGTCCGGGACCCTGTAGTATCTATCGGGCTTAACAGGGGCCGGAGGCAGAGAATCAGGAGCAGTACAAGCATCATTAAATGCATCATCTACAACAGGAAGAACTGGAGGTATGGCTAAAGGCCTATGTTGTGGCAAATGCAGGAAGGTTCTAAGCCTTTTTCTGGAATCTGAAAAATCCTGGCCCTGCCACTGAAATTGTTCCCTCATAGCATGCAGGGTTTCCCCAAAGGAAAATTCCTCAGGCGGAGAGGCAGAAGGGATGGACTCTTCAGCATCAGAGTCTTCATAAGGGGAGTAAGGAGCCTCTGGAGGGTTTGTATCATTTGAATCATCAGAGGAATCATCTGTAGACACTGGCTCAGGGGGCTCTGCTCTAGGCCTCTTCTCTGGAGGCGGGTGAGAGGCCCTGTCTGGTTGAGGTTGGGATCCTCGGATCAAAGAAATGAGATCCTCTGCTAAACTAAGCATTTGTGAACTAGAGCTAGGCCTGTGAGAGGGGGGCTTAGCAGGCACAGATTTAGTAGCTTTAGCTGCTTTAGCCCTGGCAAAGGCCTTAATGGACATGGCTGCAGGTGGCCTAGCAGCTCCACGTGCAGGGGTTGAAATATCCAAGGGAATAGTGTCTGATAATTCCTGAGAAACTGCAACAGCAGGTGGGATTTCAGAAGCCGATTCCACGAGGTTGGAAGAGGCCTCGGTAGAAGGAATGTTTTCGGCTGAAGGAAGAACCGCTTGCTCGGTTTCAGCCGAAACCGAGACACTCGCAGTTGGCTTAACCGCGGTTTCGGCCGAAACCGCGGACCGCGAGTGTCGGTCCTTTTCCTTGCGTTTTTTAGATATTTGTGAAGTCGGAGGATCCGACGGCATAATATAAGCAAAATCGGAGCCGAAAAACTCCTCAGCAAATTCCGACCGACGTCTAAGCGTCCGCCGGTTAAAAGAAGCACAGGCTAGACAAGCTGAGACGTCGTGGTCTGGGCCTAGACAAGGTAAGCAGTAAGAGTGGAAATCTTTATGAGGTATTTGTTTCCCACAAGTTAAACAGTTATTCACTTTTTCTGACATCGGCTGAAGCAAGAAAGAGTCCCCAACGGGGTACTTAGCTTTTTAGAAGTCTTCGTAGTAGTTTTCGGTAGTAGTAATCTCTGGATCTGACCGACCGGCACTTGCGAACAGCTTCTGCTTCGGGCGCCACACGGCAAGAAAGACTGAGGAAAATGGCGTCGGCTGATGCCTTTATACCCGAAGAACTGCAGCTATGACGTCGGGTGAAGTGCGACACCAGCCGAGGCCAGACCCAGACTTTGGAATCCGGCCGACCGAAGGGCTGCCTGACGACAGGACAACCCATTTGTAAGGACTGCAGATGCATCCTTGAAGGACATCGACAATTTCTTGTTATCTGACTCTATCCAAGGTGAAACCCCAACTGCTGGATGCTAGCAGTACTTTTAGCATCTCCCTGTGAAAATACTAATACCTCAGATCTTTGGCAGATGCTGGAAGTCATAAAACAATTAACAATCCTTCATACAAAAAGTAAACAAACAAAAAAATCAGGTATAGATCCTTACAAGAGTGTCGCCTATCCCATGTGGATAGGTATAAAATAAAAGTGTAGAACACTCTTGAATCTTGCGGAAGGACAACAGAGCAAGGAAAACTGATCCTTGTTAACTTGGTTCGTTATTGGGAGTCTTATTATCTAATTATCTAGCTGGTCTATCGAGCTTAAACTGATGAAGACAGCTCTGAAAAGGGCTATTATATGCTCGTTCTTAAAGAAATAATTTTGCCAGATTTACTGGGTTTTTTTTTTTTTTTTTTTTTTTTTTTTTTGAGTAACCTGTTTATTGAAGGTGGAAGCTGGAGTCTAGCTAAAGTTCAGGAGTGTGATTGGGTCAATCCTTCAACCCCAAAAGATCGAGGAGTCCTGTAGGAGTAGCCCTGATAAGGGCTGTTGATCATCCCAGTGGAAGATCCTGAATGGCAGGACCTGTCCTAAAGTGAGTCCTGAGAAGGACTATGTTAGTTTTAGTTTTGGAGCCTTTAACAGGGGTTAAAGGAGCCCTTAGAAGGGCTGTTGTAGGCGTTCTCAGACCTGGGTGTTCTCAGACCTGGGGGTCCTGGGAGGACAACGTAGCCTTTGAAAGGGCTGTTGGAGTTACTTCCACTGCTTGAGTCCTTCTATTTAGCCCTTATAAGGGCTTTTTTGTTCCACACGATGTCCACGGCCCTGGTGTTAAGCCTGGAGGGCTCCACTGTGCAAGTCCTATAGGGTAGCCCTTATAAGGGCTTTTGCTCATCACGATATCCATGGCCGTGAGGCCGTGTGGAAAATTCGGCCCAGGTGAGGGCTACAGATCCAGACTGGGAGGGACCCAGGACCAGGATCCTTAGTAGAAAGCAGCCCTTATAAGAGCTATTGGTAGACTTTGTGCGAACAGCCAAGTTTCGGCCCTGTGGTAAGCTGTCGCAGTATCAGCCCTGATAAGGGCTTTTTTGAAGGAAAACAGTTACAGTTGCAGTGTCCACAGCCTTGTGGTGAGCCTTCTCAGACATAGTGAGTGATAGCTCTCCGAGCACTGGTCAGTGTGAGTAACCCAGCGTTCTTGGGAGTTACGAAAATACAGTTTTTGGTGGGTTGGGTTTTAAGTTAACAGCAAATCATCCGTGAGGGGAGTGGTTTGGGCGTTGCCATATTCAAAACTAGTAATTATTTCACCTTAAAGACAATTCAGAGAGCTCTAGTACAGATATTCTGTCTCTTACTGCTATAAAGTATTTTAATTTCAGCTATTTTTCTGACGTTAACCTCCTGTACTCCAGTTTCCACTATTAAACTATATACAGTTAAACAGTTACAATAGTGCATGGACATTTCTATTCTATTCCAGTAGGGCCCACTGTGGATACATTTCAAGCATTTTGCAAAAACCTTTTTCAACACACTTCTGTACAAATACAGTTGTAACAGAAGCATCTTACACAAATCATTTCGATATTCACCAATGACATATAATTATTTACAAAATTCCAGACAGCTTTGCTTGCAGTATCTCCTTTTGTGACATGAGGGTTGGAGATTGTCTTTTAGGTCAAGCACAAGTCACCACTCAGCAGCCTTTAAGATACGAATTAAAGTGACAGGGCTTTCAGCCTGTCAACCTAGGTCATGGTTTGGAGTCCCTGTATTTTCTTAGCGAGAAACCTTAGAGGCTTCTCCAACTGCTGCAGGTGTCTGGTGAGGTACATACAAAAGGACACATTACACTCAATTAATGGTCTAATGAGAGTCGAGTACAGTGTAGTTATAACATCCTTTGACCTGGATGCTATGTCCTTGCTTATGAGGTGCACTATGTAGAAGGCATTCCTTACCACTGTGGAAACTTGGTGGTCGAAATTCAGATTGCTATGCACCTGTGCTCCCAAGTCTCACACCACAGGGTTGGAAATAAGGGGGTGCCGTCAATATTGCAATTTGTAGGGAATTCAGTTTTGCCAAACAAAAAAACAATGCAATTTTTTTGCATTTAGTTTTAGACCATGGCTTTGGCACCATTCATTTATTTGTGTTAGTCCTTTTTTTAATATGTTGACATTGTTGGGGGACTCTACGATTGCTCCCAGTTTGCAATCATCAGTGAACCTGGTGAGCCAAATGTCATCTACTTTGGCCTGGACTTCTGAGACATGCATGCCAAACAGTAAGGGGCTCAGCACAGACCCCTCTGGTACTCTATTGGTGATGGGAGTACTGGTGGAGGTGGCACCAATTTTGACTGTGTGTTCTGTCAGTAAGCCAACAGGTGACCCATCTAGTAAGGTAATGGTTAATCCCTATCTGGGAGTGTTTCTCAATGATGGCAGAGTAGGGAATTGTGTCAAAAGCCTTTGCAAGGTCATAATAGGCTCTGTGCACGGTCTTACCTTCATCCATGACTTTGGTGCGTTTCTCAAAGAAGTCCACTAGGTTTCATAAGCATAATCTTGCCTTAACGAAGCCAAACTGGGTTGGGTCCAGCATTTGGATGTTGCCTATGTCCTTGTTGAGAAGGTCCATAATAATTCTTTCCATGGCCTTGCAGATGAGGCTGCTTACATTTATGGGTCTGTAATTCCCAGGGTCAGTGGATGGCCCTGCAGTGAAAGAGGTCTGCACATACGGCAAATGCAGGACCAAACCAAACCAGGAACAACACACAAATGGCCAGCACTCAGGTGTAATGGCAAAAAACACAAAATTAAGCCATATGGTAGGCAAGACAAAGTTTAATCTTCCATACCGGTTTCGGCATAGCCTCCTTCATCGGTGGAATAACATAAAACAAATAATGACATCACTCCATAAATAGCCCCATCCACCAATGGAAAAAACAGCCCCCCCCCAAATCATCAGCATCACTTTATTTAATCAAGTGTAAAACATGCAGATAGGACACAAATTATAAAATAACATATACAGATGATCATTTAATCCTGGTGGGAAAAGTCCCCCCAGCTTAATAATCCAATATTTTTCTTTCTTATTTAAAATGCTATGCCAACCCTGCATGTTGTTTCTGTTACCAGCAATTCTTTCAATTATTAAAAAGTGAAAATCAGCACTAGTATGTGTCACGCAGTGTCTGTAGAGAGCATTGGTTTCATGTTTGTTACATATGTCACTCCGATGTTCTGACATATGTATTCTCAGTGGATGAGATGTCTGGCCAACATAAAAAGCCAAACATTTGCAAGTGGCCACATAAACAATCTAATCAGTTCCAGATTTATTGGTTTGTAATTCCCAGGGTCAGTGGATGGCCCCCCTTTGTGCAGGGGGATTACTATTCCTCTCCATTCTGCAGGAAAACAGCCAGTTCTCAAGGTATGATTAAAGAGAATGTCACGTGGGTCTGCTAGGTCTTGTTTTAGATTGTTTAGGAAATGACCTGGGATATCTGGCCCCACTTTGGCTGTGTTTTTGGCCTCGGTGAGTGCAGAGATGACCTCTTGTCTAGAAATACTAGGCAGAGGGCTGGTATCAGGTATGCTTTGGGATATGGTAGCTGGGGAAGGGGTGAGGGATGGTAAAGTTTGCAATGAATCTGTCAGCTAGCAGGTTGGTGACATCTTTCGGTGTAATTTAAGTGATCCCTTCTACAACCAGTTTGGCATATAGCTGGGCATTCCCTTTTAGACTTCAGTCATAGTTAAAGAATGCTTTATGATTATCCTTGGCTAGGAATGTGATTTTAGTTTTATTTGCTTTAGAAGACTTTACAAAATTTCTCATTTTCTTGTTTAGGCTTAGGAGGGAATTCTTCGTCTGCATACTGACACCCCTCTTGTTTGTGGACAACAGTCTCTTCCTCTTGTTATATACTCTATACTTGCAAGTCCACCAGTGCCTTGTTTTTATGGGAAGACCTGGTTTTGATCCAGTCTGGTACAGCAGAATTTATGCAGTCAGTTAAGTGTTTGTACAGGGCATTTGTGTACACCTCTGCATAGTGATCACGGATGTCTGTGATTGTAGGTGGTATGAAACGTTTGACACCATTGCTTAGTAGGCTGTATTTAGCTTTGGTGAAGTTTTTTATAATTTTTGTTCCTGTGAGGGTGTCAGTTCCAAACGAGACTGATTTGTGGTATGACCTAACTGGAGAGGGCATCACGCATGGGGAAGTACAGTAACCCCTATGTTGGTGAGTACTATATCCAGAACGTTAGAGCCTCTAATGGGGGTGGAGACTATCCGTTCCAGAGCATTTGTGTTGCAGTCCAGGAATCTCTGCATGAGCATGTTTTTGCTTGTTTATGTCCTCCAGTCTATGGAAAGACAGTTGAAATCTCCCATGACTAAAGTGTTGGGCTGTATGGCGAGGGATTCCAGTAAACTGAGGTAGGCAGTGTGCTTATCTGGGTTCATGGTGGAGGATCTACAGCTAGCAATGACGTGGGTATGGTACTTTCCCAATAGTTAATTGGACACTGAGTAGCTCAAGTCATACTATTTGACCAGTCTCGAAGTGTATTTGGTTTTAATGAAGATGGATACACTGCCATTTTTGGTTGCTTCAAGTTTAGCAGTACTTGGTAAAAGTATGAGAAGACCAAGTTGCTACCTGTAGAATATTTTTAGAGTCCACTCCCTTTCGAAAAAGCAAAGGATGGAGCCACAGCCATGGGAGAGTGGACTCTGACTTTGCTTGTAAGTGCCTTACTGTAGTATGAATAATAAAATTGAAAGGTGAGAGGCCGCCATTTGAAAGCAGTTTGTGCTGATACTGACCAGCCATTTCTTTTACCTTCATAACTTCTCAGTTATATGTCACAGAGAAATTTGACAACAGAAAACAACCCTTTCGCAAGACGGAAATGAAAAAAATTTAATACCAAAATCTGAAATACTGAGTGCTTTCATCCTTGCATACAGGCAGAACTTCAATTGAACATGTCAGCACAACTTCCCCTAGACTTTATATAACCAAGTACAAATCCAGACAAGTAAAATCTGCATCAATAACAATATGTTAATGTCCAAAAATGATTAAGACATTACTAATCTAATTATACCTTTTTGGAGCATTCAGTTTTATTAGGCTGTTAATTAAGGCATTCTCATTCATTCCAGTTGTGTCAACTCAATACTATGCAAAACAGTTTCTTCATTTGTCTGTTACAGTATACTAAGGAAGATTAAAAAAAAAAATCAGACCTCCAGACTGTACTGGCATGGGGAAGAAGGGTAGGTGTTCAAGTTTCAACTTTATTCCATCACCAGAACATTCAGTTAAGATACGTTAGAAAAACACACTTTAAAAATTGCCTTTCTACGAATCTATTAACAAAATATAACTGCATCACTTACAAATTACATGTACATTTTTTAAATATAAATTAATTTACTTCACAAATTTCCTGCTGGTCCTTGGCATCCTTAACGCAAAAATCAAAACATTTGATATTGTCTGATTTGCAAAAGGAAAAAAATGTATTTACTACTATAATGCTAGCTCAGTGTTTTCTTCTATCCATCTCAACCTCTGGGTTATTTGCTTGAAAACCTGCACATCAGAATCTTCAGCACTGACTCTCCACCTCTTCTCCCATTGCTTTGCAACCTAAACCTGATCTACAATACAGAATCCTCTTAACAAAGGGATGAGGATCAGTCCAGTCTCCACAACAGACACTGGAACAGCCCATATGGTCCACCAACAGTCACAAATATTAATGACAATTTGGAATGGGGGGGGGGTGGAGGGAGGGATGGTTGAGATAGAAAGAAAACAGCACAGATCTAACTTTCGCATCCTATGTTGTCTTTTCCATCTGCCTCAACCTGAAGGACAGAGTCCTCAGACAGTCAGAATGGGTGGTAGGTACCAGGACAGAACATTCTGTAAAATGGTGGAGCCAAAAGAAGTCCTAGATCTGGACTGAATGTCTAGTTTATAATGGTACATAAAAGTATGGTTGTTAGGCTAAGCAGCTGTTGCACAGATATCATCTAAAGAAGCATGACTAAAGAAGGTAGCTGAGGTAGAAACTGCTCTAGTAAAATAGGCTTTTGGTTTGGCAAGGAAGGATGAACCCTTCATTGTATAAACAAAAAGCATGCAATCAGAAAGCCATCTGGACAAAGTAATCTTAGAAACTGGCTTCCCCAGCATGGCTCTAGAAAAAGACGCAAAAAACTTATCTGACTCCTGATGTGTCTGGTCCTATCCCAACAAAATATTAGTTAACAATGAATGTCCAGAGAATGAAGCATATAATCATCCACATCAAAATTTGGGAAGAAAACTGGCAAACTGGTTGGCTTAGATTAGAATCAGAAGCCACCTCAGGTACAAAAGAAGGATTACCCTCAAAGAAAACCCTGTCCTTGTGAAAAATAAGGTTAGGTGGAATGCAAGACTAAGCCTGAAGCTCTGAAACTTTTCTAGCTGAAATAACTGTAATTAAAAAGAGCATTTTACAATACAAATACTAAGTCTAAGTTAGTGGCTGGTTGAAAAAGGGCACTGGTGAAAACCTGCAGAAGGGTCAAATCCAGCACAGTAATGGGAACTATCACCACAAGTATGAACAAAAATGGACCTTCCAAAAAGGCTTTAGACAATCTTAGTGAATCACTGGTACATGAGTTCATGAGTACCAACTCATAGAAGCCTTTAAAATCCTGAAACATCCAGAGAACACCCCTGCTCTAAAAAACATACTAACCCCTTATTTCAACCTAAGTTCACTTCGCTCATCAAACAAACTCCTAATACAAACAAGCAAGTCTCATAACCTAGGTGGGGACACACTCTATTCCAATATTATTGGCAAGGTGTGGAACTCTCTTCCTAATAAGCTCACGTCTTTACCATCACTAGCTCAATTCAAAAAAGAGCTAAAAATCCACTATAAATCACAATGGCTTTGTCCTTGTACAAACCCAGACTAACTCCAAAAGAACTCTATCCTCTCCAAATCATAACACTCCTATGTGCAATTTAACATACAAGATCAGCCTAGAACATCCCATACTAACTAAAGAATAGGCCATTATTGTCTTACTCAACTAATTGCGAATTATCGTGAATATAATGAACTGTAACCAACTGTAGTTTCTAATGTAACAATTTTTTTCTCTTTATAAACTATGTAAATTGTCTATATGTCTTTGTAACTATCTGTCATTGTTAACCCTGTCGGAGCTTTTCTTCCCGGGACTCCGCTGAAAATGGACATGTATCCAGTCATACTATCCCGGTCAACAAATGTAAAATAAATAAATAAAATAAAATAAACATGACCTTGACACACGCAGAAATTAGAGCCACCAGACAGACCTGGATAATGGAATAGCTAGATTGATATTGAAAAAGACCAGCTAGAAACATTTAATATTGCATCTAAGGGGACAGAGAAGGGATCCGGCCTTTTAGAAATAGCGAGATTAACAAATCTTCTCCATTTACTACTATAAAACTTTCTGGAAGTGGGTTTTTCAGAAGAGAAAAGAATATGTACAACTATGCGTGAAAGCTTGGGTGGAACCAAGCAATCAACCAGACAGATTTCAGATTTGGGTGAGGATTCTACTTCCACACCAGGTAGATCGACTGCACATAGGTGAGGCCAAAGTGAGAAGAACCATACTTGCCTGGGCCAGAAGGGAACTATGAGAATTACTGTCACTCTGTAATGGGCTGCTTTCTGCAAAAATATGATCAGGGGAGTTATGAGGGTAAGAGTACAGAAGACCAGGTAGCAAAGGATGCAGAAGAAGCTGCTGCATTTAGTGTTGAAAAGGTTCACAAAGAGACTGCAGCATGGCTGGCCCCAGCAGCTAAATATCTGAGCAGCCACCAACAAACTGAAGACCACTTGTTGGGCATCAGAATGCTCCTGCTGGGAGAGTACATCAGAATGTCGGATACTCCTGGTATGTGTGTTGCTATCTAAAAGTGTTGTGAGGACAGTGTCCACAGCCAAGTCCTCATAGCCTCTTGACACAGGAGATAGGAATAAGTTCCCCATGTTTATGTACCAGGCCACTGCCTTTTTGTCAGTCTGGACAGCAATCACATCTTTGGAGAGACTGTCTTGCAACAGTAAGAGGTATGCTCTTGTTTCCAATACACTGATGTGAAGATGGGACTCTGACCGGGACCATGTACCTAAGGGCTATGTTCCCTTCGATATGCTCCCTCTCCATCCCAAGAGGGGATGTGTATGTGGTTACTGTGACCTTGGGCTGTGGAAAGAACACATGGGCACCATACAGAAACCTGATCTGATGTCCGCCACAAAGAGATGTGACAGCAGCAAATACTGGTGAGATAAGCAAGAAAATTCATGGGATGCAACATAAGAGACCACTGAAAGTACAGTTGCGTACACTTACCATAAATGTAGATGTTAGAGTGTACTCACTGTTGCAGTCATTACATTTGGATTATCTGCTTGCAGGTAGCCCTCTGCCAGCCTGATTATCAAAGTCTTGGGTCCTGCGTCGGTTGCTGCCTCTTCTTCCATGACGTCAGGTAGTCAGGGGTATAAAGCATGCAGCCGATGCCACTGCATCAGTTTTTCTTGCCCCAGGTGTCAGCTGCCCCCATAATGGGAAGCAATTATATATAAGGTTACACCTCCAACAAAATGCAAATACACCAGAAAGCAAAACTACAGTAAACAAGAAGAGAGGTATAGCCAATAGAAGACAGGGGGCCGGAGGGAGGGTAACCAGGACTGCAACAGTGAATACACTCGAACATCTACATTTATGGTAAGTGTACACAACTGTACTATGTTCATTGTGTTTCACTGTTGCAGACATTACATTTGGGTAGATTCCCAAAGCTAAGGAAGAGAGGAGGCAATTAGAGAGCATTAGGACCAGCTATTAGGCTCTGCAAGACTGCAGTGGCAAAACCAGCTCTGGATTTAGAAAAAATAGGCAAGCGGTAATGCTTGGTGAAGGTATGAACAGAACTCCAGGCAGCAGCTTCTAGGACGTCCCTGGTAGGAACACCTCTGAGAAAGGCTGTTTAAGTAGATGCAGCCCTGGTGAAATGTGGTCTTATCCCCTGTGGGGTAGGTTTTCCATGGTGCTTATAGCGGAAATGAATGCAATGGCCTATCCACTTAGAAATGGTTTGCTTTGAAATGGCCTTCCTCTCTGCCCCTGCAGCAAAGGCAACTAGCAGCCGTTCAGTTTTCCTGAGAGGCTTAGTCCTGTCCAAATAAAATCTAAGTTGCTTTGCACGTCCAAAGAGTGCAGTATTCATTCTCCTTTGTTCTGTGGATTAGAAAAGAAGGTTGGCAAATGAATGGACTGATTAAGGGCCACACTGGATACCACCTTGGGCATGAAGGAAAGGTTGGTCCTGAGGGAAACCCGGTCTGCATGGAAGATGATGAAGGGCTCCACTGCCATGAGGGCATGTAATTCAGACACTCTTCTTGCTGAAGTGATGACTAGAAGGAAAGCTGTTTTCCAACAAAGGAATTTCAACTCTGCAGTTGCAGCTGGCTCAAAAGGAGGTAGAGTGAGCTTTTCCAATACAAAGTTAAGGTCCAAGGCTGGAGTAGGGGCTCTCCTGGGTGGTCTTAAATTTTTGGCTCCTCTGAGGAATTGCTTCAGCAGGGGGCGAGAGAAGGGGGTTGGCTCAGTATTATAATGTGCTGAAATGGCTGAGGCATGAATTTTAATAGAAGACAAGGAAAGGCCCTTGTGAAGCATATCTGTTAAGTACTGAAGAATATGCGGTAAACTGGGCACTGTTGTACCCATCCCCTGAGTTTGGCTCCAGGAACAGTATCTTTTCCACTTTTCAGCATAGGATTTTCTAGTACAAGGCCTCCTTGCCTCCTGAATGACATCCAGCACTTGCTTACTGACGGATGGTATAGGAGAGCTCAGGTAATTAGCCAGGCTGCAAGTTTCAGGGTTTGAAGCTGGGGGTGCCGAATCTGGCCCTCCTGCTAGATCAGCAGGGAAGGGGTCTGAGGCAAGTGCCATGGTTCCAGCAGTGACATACTGCACAAGAGGGAGTACCAGTGTTGGCGTGGCCAGTCTGATGCAATGAGTATTGTCCTTGGTTTGTCCTGTTTGATCTTTAGTAGAACTTTCGAGAGGACAGGCAGAGGGGGAAAAGGCATAAACTGAGAGGCTTTCCCAGGTGAAGGACAGGGCATCCACTTTTCCAAGCTTGTCTGTGGGGAGTCCTTGTGCAGAATTTGTCCAACTGGTAGTTCTGAGGGGAGGCAAACAGGTCTATCTCTGGGCTCCCCCATTTGTTTCTCAAAATGTTGAATATCTTTGGTTCCAGTTTCCACTCGTGTGGGTCCACGAGATTTCTGCTTAGGTCGTCTGCCAGTGAATTTAGCTTGCCTGGTAGGAATTGAGCTTGTAGGTGCACTTAGTAGCTCAAGGCTGTGTTCCACAGAGCCATGGCTAGTCAGCAGAGAGGTTATGAGTGGGTTCTCCCCTGCTTGTTTATGTACCACATAACAGTGGTGTTGTCTGTCTTTACCAATAATTGTCCTGGAAGAATGTGGCCCTTGAAGGTTGTCAGAGAATTCGGTACAGCTAACATTTCTTTTTGATTGATATGCAGGTGCATTTGACTCTGTTTCCATTTGCCCTGAATGCACTGCCATGCCAAGTGAGCCCCCCATGCATAGTCTGATTCATTTGTTGTTAGGGTTTGGGCGGCAGGGGGTAGAATGGCAGTCCCTTGTTGTGGTAGCAGGCCTCTGCCCACCAAAGGAATGCTGTCTTTATACAAGGAATGATAGGAATCATTGATTCCAGGTCATGAGAATGTTGACACCATAGGCTTTTTAGATACCATTGTAGTTTCCTCATATGCAGTCTTGCATATGGAATTAGTAGGATGCAACAGGCCATGAACCCAAGGGCTTGCAGTATTTTCCTTGCAGATAGCTGGGTCTTTGTGGCCAGTAGTTTTAAGTAGGCTGTCAAATAAACTTGTTTCTCTGGCGTGAGGTAGGCCATCTGGGAAGTTGTGTTCAAGCTTGCTCCCAGGAATACAATTTGTTGGGCAGAGTACTAGGTGAGATTTTTTTTCATTTATGGTGTACCTCAGTGAGGATAGCAGTTTCTTCACAAATGCCAGATGATTTAATAGTATGTCCTGGCTTTCTGCCTGAATTAGACAATTGTCCAGGTATGGGTATATTTGAATATTTTTTTGCCTGCAGAATGCAATGACTGGAGCTGGGTGCAGTAGATAAGCCAAAGGGCAGGGCAGAGAACTGATGGTGCATGTAACCTGCTCTGAAGCGTAGGAATTTTCTGCAAGATTCACTTATTGGGATGTGCAGGTAAACTTCCTTTAAGTCCAATGTTGCCAACCAGGCATTTTTGCCTAGCATGGGAAGCATTGATGAAGAGTTAGCATTTTGAATTTTGGGATTACCAAAAAGGTGTTTAGGATAGACAGGTCCAGAATAGGACGCCAGGAGTTGTCTCTTCTGGGTACCAGGAAAAGTCTGGAGTAAAATCCTTGATTCCCATTCCTCTGCTGGGACAGGTTGCATAGCCCTGATACTTAGAAGAGAGAGAACCTGCTGTTGAGACTCTGCCCACTGATTTGGGGGTATGTCTGGCAAACCGTTTGGGGTTGGTAAGGTGTGGAAGTGGAATCTGTATCCTTGGGGAAACTATATTTAAAACCCATTTGTCTTGGGTAATGACTTCCCAGTTTTTTTGCATGCAGGCGATCTTTCCCTCCTAAAGGAGCAGTCAGTTGAGCAGGGCTTGGAAGGTTTAAGGTTAAGTCATTGTGACAGTTTACCATAGGGGGGTGTCTTACTACTTCCAGCTTTGGAATTAGGAGCCCCCCAATGCTTAGGACTGTGAATACCTTGAGACTGCAGCCTAGGTGGTCTGCTGTTCCTGGGTTTTGACTGAGAAGGCCTGGAAGAGACAGGAAAGGACCAATTCTTAGAAGGTCAATGCCTACTAAATCTGGGAGGCTGTACTTGTAGGAAATATTTAACAGTTTGCACAGATTTAGCTTTTTCCTCCATCTTTTTAAGTACTACTTCTGCTCTGTTGCCAAACAGGCAGTCTTGGTGTAAGGGAGCATCCAGTAATTTAGCTTTAACATGATCTGGCAGTTTGCTCCTTAAGCCAAGCATGCCTTCTAAGAACAGACCCAGTGACAGCAGCCCTGCAAGATGCCTCTACGGAGTCAAAACCACATTGCAAAGTATGCTTACCAACTTGTAATTCTTTATTTTCAGCACAGTTAGGAATCAACATAATTTTCTGTTTATGTAATCCAATAATATGCTGCTGATACTTTAACATATGAAACTGGCAGTTTAAGGCCCTAATGGCCAATGTAGCAGAAGTGCATAACTTCTTACCCCATCTGGCCAGGGCCCTGGAATCTCTATCAGAGTGGGTAGGGTTTTTGGCAATAGTAGCCTTAATGCCTTTGGGTCACTGTGAAATGGTCTCTGGGTCCACAGTAGGATTCTTAGAGGAACTTGTGAGAGTCACATACTCTGTAATACCGGTCAGGTTTCCTGGAAGCCAGAGGTAAAGTGTCTGGGGCCAAGCTAGATTCCAAGAAGGCATCATCTACAATGTCCAGTACAGGAGGAATGGCTAAAGGCCTGTGTTGAGGTAAGAGTAAGAATTCCCTAAGCCTCTTTTTGGAGTCAGAGTAATCTTGGCTCTCCCAGCAGAAATGCTCCCTAAGAGTGTGCAAAGTTAAACCAAAAGAGAAATCCTCTGATGGGGAAGCAGAGGGAATGGAGTCCTCTGCCTCAGAATCCTCATAGGTAGATAAAGGCAAATCCTGGTCATCAGAAAAAACAGAAATTTCGGAATCTTGATCAGAAGAATCAGAAGGAAAATCAGTTGTAGGTCTCTTAGAGGGAGAAGGCTTGCTTCCCCTAATTAGAGTAATAAGGTCTTCAGCTTATCATTTGTTTTTTAGGCATATGGGCCTGACCATGCGGTTTGGACGTCAGTTTTCTAGGAGTGGATCGAGTTTTAGGCCTTGAAGAAGAAGATAGCGTAGGTTTGATATGCAAGTCAGTAGGCCTGAATACACCCTCAGGAGCCGGTGCCTGCACAGCGGCTCCGGACCCATTCAAGGTAGAGAAATCCGGAGGTTCCATAGTCGAAGAAGCATCTTGCGGCATTCCGTACTCCAAATGGGTCTCAGTAAAGGCCGGCAAATCTGAAGCAGTGGGTATCAGGGGCTGCGAAAGTGCCTCACTGAGTACTGGGAACTGGCGACTAGCTTAATGGAAGCATCGTCAGCAGCTTTGGACCTATGAGATCTGTCTCTGTCTTTATCGTTATGTTTTTTCGGAATGTCTGTAGTTGGATAGCTTACCAAAGCCATTTCTGGATAATTGAACTGAGTACCGAAATAGTTTGATGCGAAAATGAACCGACGACGAATAGTTCAAGGATTGAATAAGGCAAAAAACTGACAGTAAGGGACATTGTGGTCTGGGCCTAAGCAAGGAATGAGGTACGAATGAAAATCTTTAGCAGGTATTTGCTTTCCACAAGTAATACAATTGTTAAATTTTACTGACATCAGTTTAGAGCAAGAAAAAGGATCCCCAATGGGGTACTTAGCTTTTTAGAAGACTTCGGTTCCGAAACTCGAAAACGAAAATTTCAGGAGTCGGCCGACCAGCACTTGCGAACTGCTTCTGCTTTGGGCACCGCACGGCAAGAACGACAGATGTAATGGCATCGGCTGCATGCTTTATACCCCTGACTACCTGACGTCATGGAAGAAGAGACATCAACCGACGCAGGACCCAAGACTTTGATAATCAGGCTGGCTGAGGGCTACCTGCAAGTAGATAACCCAAATGTAATGACTGCAACAGTGAAACACAACGAACATCTGATAAGTTCCACTGAAGAATGAAGAACTGTGTGGAGATACAAAACAAATCACAGCGGCCATTAGGCCAAGAGGACACAGGACCAATTAGGCTGGTAGTCTCTGAGGTAGCAGAACTTGACTGCCTTGATGTCACAGGTATGATAATCTCAGGGGAAGTATCCTGGCGTTCTGATTAGTGGTATCCAAATAGCATCTGATAAATTCCAGAGCTCGAACAGGTTCCAGAACAGACTTTTCAAAATTAGCAGTGATATTCAAGGGCAGGCACAGCTGAAGCAAAAAGTCTTTCACCTGAATCAATAATGACCTTAAAGTCATTTGTAAGGAGCCAATCCATGTATGCAAAGACCTGGAATCCCTGCATCCTGAGTCAGGCTGCTGTTACTGCTATACACTTGATGAATACCTTGCCATCACCTGGAACTTGATCTGTTTTACAAAGAGATTTAACTTGCTTACATCCAAAATGGGTCTGAGGTGCTTGTTTTGCTTTGCCACCAAAATGAAGCTTAAATAGATTCCAGATCCTATCTGAACTAATGGGACCTCTTTGACGACTTGCTTTATGAGCAGCTTTCTAATCTCTGCTGTTACTTCCCTATGCTGATGGGGTGGCACATCTTGAAGGAATATCTGCCTCAAATATGGAGAAAACAAAGTGAATGGTGTAGCCTCTGGAAACTACTCCAACACTCAGCCATCTGACAATGTTCTCCAAAGTCTGTGGTTGGAGAACCAAGCCCCCCCCCACCCCCCCAAGCAGAGTGCAGAAGTCAGATTTTCAAGAGAGATATAAAGGCTTGCTAGAGAAAGGTCCTCTGAAGCCTGGATTTTGCAGATCATCCCACTTCAACTGAAATTCTCCCCATCTGCCTTGGGGAGAATCTTCACCTGCAGCATTCATGGAAAATTGTTGAGATTAATTACCTTCTCTTGTTCATTGAAAAAGTTGTCAGTGGGATGGAAAAGCAAACTCCCATGGCAGACAACATCTTAACCCTCCTATTTATTTCTGGTTAGTGTCTCCTTAACTTCTGGCCCAAATAAAGTGGCCCCATCAAAAGAGAACGGCTTGAAGCACTCCACAAAACTACAGAAATGCATCCAGGCATGACAGCAAACTGTATAACTAGTGCCTGCCACTCATGCCATACCATCCGCTGCATTAGAAATGAGACACATGGAGACATTAGATATCAATAACATTGGGACCGAGTCTCCAAAGTTTACAAGACTCAATAAAAGGTTGTGATGCCACTGACTTAAGACACCTCAGTAATTAAGTCTCTTTGAAGTCTAGTCAAGTGTACCATATAGTTCAGCACCCAATAGGGCAAACATGGCTAAGCATATGTGCTCTTTCCAAAAAAAGGTCCACTGTCGTAACTCCCTACTTCGGGGATGAACCAATGTGCTCTCTTCAAAGATCTCATTTTTCATGGCTGCAATGACAATAATGGCATCAACCAAAGGATCTTTGTGCCAAAAGGACATATCCTTACAGGGTCCAAGACCTTATCAGGTTTGTGTGGAACAGGCTCCACCATATCAGGTTATCTCTGAGCACTCCAGGACACAAGGTCAATGACTGCATCAGGAGGTAGTACCATCCAAGTTATGAATGACCCCCCATGCTAAAGGCTTCAAGAAAGACAGACTCCTCCAAGGAAGGGGCTTCAAAGGTCCACCCCCTTCATTGGCTCATCAAATCTAGGAAGCCACCGAAATAGTTATCATTGGAGCGGGAGGTAGGGGTGGCCCTATCCCTTCACTGAGGTCGGAAATATCAGTGAGAGATCCTTCTGGGAATTCAAATGTTTCCTCTTGCACTGGCTTTTTTCGTACACCTGCTGGGGGGGGGGGGCAGAGGGGAGCCCCAGCACTAGGACTGTTTGAAACTTATGGGTGCATACAGCTCTTGTGACAAGGAGACCCTGGAAGGGAGGGAGGATTTGGATGGAATCAATACTAGAAGAGAGGCTGCCATCTCAAATGGAGACAAAATCTTCTTCACAATGTTGAATGCCAGCACCAAGGCTAATGACAAGAAAGAGACCACCTTTGAACTGTACATCAAGGAGAAATTCCAGTTCAAATCAGTGACCGCAAAGATTCCAAAGCGGAAACTGCAGCAGGGCTGTTCACAGCCTAAGCTCCCAATAGCAATAACAGCTCAGGCAACCTCAGAGTTGACCCCAACCTCAGGCCCCTGCTGCCGAACCAACACCTCCAGGATGCTTTCAGCTCAGAGAGTAATGTAGTCATATACATCAAGGCAGAGATCGGTGCCAATGGCAGCCAAGCTGTAAGCAGTGGTGAAGGGATGGCATGGGGTTACATCAGAATCCTAGGCAATGACAACAAAAGGTGGGCCGGAGGAGGAGCGACAATTGTGTGGCAAATAGGGACAGATCCTTCTTACTCTTTGAACTGACGGACAGGGAATTATCTCCAGGTCTATCTGGGCCTTCAGAAAGGTTTGTGTGAGCTGAACCAAGTCTGATTCCCTAATACTTCCGAAGGACCTTGCAGACCACAAGGAAGAAGCATCAGTGACACAACAGGTAGCACATCACCTCCAGTTGTGGGTTCTACTTCCACACCAGGTACGTAGACTACTGATGCTGCAGTGCAGCATAAGGGGAGGGGTGCTGCACTCCTGAGTGTGTCAACCTTCTGACAACATGTTAAATCAAGGTCTCATCTGCTTTCAATGGTGGTAGCTCAAGTGGATATAAAAGAACCCATGGCACATATCAATAAGAATGGGGGAAGTTCCTTGGTGTCCTGGCAAAATTTCTCCTAGTAGTTTAAATACCTCCTTAGCTCTCCCCTGAAAAGAAGTTACTAGCCTAGTGGGAATAACCTGGTTAACAAAGTCTAACTAAAAATAAATAAATAAATAAAATCTGTAGAAGACACTTAGAGTTGAAGCAAGGGCTGAGCAATCTCTTGGGTCTGGAAGGGAGAAGCCTGGACCCATCAAGGAGGTATACAGAAAACTCTTGTTCCAGAGTACAGTAATAGCAATAAAAGGAAAGTGGAGCTGACCGTATTCTGCAGCCACCAAAAAAGGAGGCTTGAGATGTAATAGCAAGGACTTGGTCAGATCTGAAGTTGGAACCAACAAAGACAGAGATATGTACCTGGAGAATACAGACTCTGGATCTAAAGTACGAGACGAAGGAACCGATGGCCTTGGCTCCTTCTGATTTGGCTGACCCTCAAGAGGGGATAAAATAGGTAGTTTCCTGACCTCTATTCCCTTTTGCTTAGCTTTTTTCTCTAAGCCTTTCATCTAGCTTCTGTTTCCTGCCTTTTCCTCTCTCTCTCTCTCTCGCCTTGCCCTTCACTTTCTTCTTGTCTGCAGAGTTTTTGAAGGGGGGAGAAGGAATAGCAGCCTGAGCAGGCACAACAGGAAGAGTGGGAAGCATATCCATAAGAACTAATTTAGATCTGCACAGGTCAGGCTATTTGTGTCCAGCTGACTGACTCCAAGACAACAGAAACAATGATCCAGGGAATCTTTTTTTTTTTTTTTTTTGGGGGGGGGGGGGGGCGGGGGTTAACTTGTGCCCAGACCCCAAAACACTTTTTAAAGCCCGACGCCTTATCCATGACACAACACACAGCAATACCCAAGAACAGAGAGGAATAACACTAGAGGAGAACAAATTCTAGGAACTATCAACAATTTCTACCACTATTGCACAATATATATCAGATTCTATTTTTTATTTTTATTTTTTTTTTGGAAACAGGGATAGAAAGAAGTGAAATAAGCAGATTCACCAGATTCTCTCTCCAGAAAATGACAGCAAACAAGAACTCACACATACACACTCAATGGAATCACAGACTAACAAGCGATATCAATAAACTACTTCTAAGCAAAGGAACCAAAACAGTCCTAAAACTACAAGAGGAAACAAACTTTGGAGTTGGCAAAGCCAAAAGGGAGCAAAAACACTTTGCTGATTAGGGCTTCAAGAAACATGCTTGATTCTGGAAGCAGCAAGCGAGATCTGTGGAGATTTAGGTGTGCAGAACATCAGAGAGGAGATTAACTTTCGGAGCTGAAGATACTGATGTGATGTGCAGAACTCAGATCCAATTGGATGTGATAACCCGCAGGTTAAGAAGGATGGGAAAGACAACATTGGATCATGAGTTATGTACTTACCAGAATGTTAAACAACAGTACATTAATCTAGTCTCTATCCAGACACTAAGCTGGTGGATTGGTTACCTGGCAATGACCGTCCTTGCAAGCCCAAGCTCCTCTCTTGTCCTGTAAATCTCTGCTTTGAGGACATCTACAAATAAAATAACATTGAAAAGCCAGCTGCATAGCCCACTGACAATAGCAATACTAATCTGTAAAATTAGGGACCCCAGAAAAACAATCAGTCCCCTATGGGTTCCTACAGGTCTCTTCAAAACTGAAAAATTGGAAGGTGAAGGTGGGTTACTCCAGTGTCAGGAGAAACACCAGATAAATCCAGTCTTCTGTTCAGTATATAAGTTATTTACTCTTGGCCTGTCCATACACTGAAAACTGCTGGACAGAATCCCAAGCTGACCTTGGGTATCCTAAGTGTAAGCCTTTTAGAATGCTGGCTCCAAAGGAAGCCCCAACCCTAGAAAGGGTACTCAAACTACAACTATAAAGTGTACTCAAACTACAATGTTTAACAAATGTATGCAAGGCTGACCATGCAGCAGCTGCCTTAAACTCTACCAAAGGTAAATTTCACAAAAAAGTAGTGCACGTGGCCTGAGCTCTGACCGAGTAAACTTTTGCAATGTTCTTTTAAATATTTCCTGTGATTTTGAGCTCTGATGTTACTGTGATTATATACTGAGTATTTTTTTTCCTTCATTATTTAATATTAAATATATTTAAACTTTTCATTGTGGCTGATATTTGTGAGACATATTTAAGCTCTGAGAGTACTTGCATATTTATTTGGTGACCGTGTAGGCCACTCCTGACAGCCTTGCTCTTGGTCAAACTACCATCTGTATTGATAGTAACATTACACAGTAAGACTGGACAAGTAGCTGATAAAGAGTTGGCTGCTAGCAGTGTTAACTACCTTATAGTCTGGACAGAAGGGAGCATAGCTAGTAAACCTGTGCCAGTCTTTTCCAGGTGTGTGTGTGTGTGTGTGTGTGTGTGTGTGTGTGTGTGTGTGTGTGTGTGTGTGTGTGTGTGTGTAAAACAAATCTCCAAGAGTGTGTTTGTGTCAGCTACTTGAGCAGGGACACAAAGCACTGGTTGGAGAGACCGGGTGCTGCAGGTCTTGGCTTGGCCACTCAGCTGGGATCTCAACTCTATAGCTGTGCCAGTGGGGAGTCTTACTAGGGATCTGGAGAAAGAGTGAGAATCCAGCCCCGGACTGACTGTGGTCTCTGTATGCTCTTAAGGGAAATTGCACTTGATGCAGAGAGCTGCATCTGGAAATACTGTGTTTGTGTTCCTGACGTCCTCCCAATGTATATCCCGCACTGGTGATAGTGGTGAGGATTCAGGCTCTTAATTACTGGACCAGAGGTGGGGCAACACAAGGGTACTCAAACTACCACTAGAAAGTGTACTCAAACTACAATGCTTAACAAATGTATGCAAGGCTGACCATGCAGCAGCTACCTTAAACTGCACCAAAGGTAATTTCACAAAAAGTTAGTGCATGTGGACTGAGCTCGGACAGAGTGAACTTTTGGTTTAGTGGTCAAGGGTTTGCCAGGGGACACTAAAAAATCAGTATGACTGACAACCAACTAGAAAGTGTAAATCATATATACTTTGCAACCTTACTTGGCAAAAGAGAAGAAGGAGACAAACATCTAATCATATTTTCATATATATATATATTTATATATATATATATATATATATATATATATATATATATATATATATATATAAAACCTCTTTATCCCTGCTATGACTCTACATAGCTCTCCCCTCCCCCCACTTCACATCACTCCCAGTTGATCCTACTCACACTCTTGACTCTCCCTCACTCGTACAGTAACAAATAATTTGTCCTTATTTTTTTTCTTTCAGTTATAATCTTCACATGTAGTTGTTTATTTCCTTTCTGTTGTTTGCTATTATTGTCTGTATTTCTTGTTTGCTTACTGTAATTAAATATTGTACCTTCTGGAGCTTTTCTCTTCGGGTCTCCGCTGAAAAAGGTACATTTTCCCAGTTGGACTAAGCCGGTTAACAAATGTCAATAAATAAATAACAAATTATATATATATATATATATATATATATATATATATATATATATATATATATATATATATGGGTCCCATACAGAACGCCGACAGCTCACAATGCCGACGCCATATGGTTGACATTCAGAATATCGACAGTGAGGAAATGCTATCTCCCAAAAGTGCGGAATGGAAAAATTTCCATTCTTGCACTGTAGTGCAACCTCGGAGTCTGTATATTAAAGGTACGGGGGGGGGGGTGCAGGGGGACGTAGCCCCCCTGCTAGCACAAAAAAGGAAATTTTATTTTCCTTTTTTGTGAAGTTCTGGCGTTGTCGATATTGTGAGTGCCGACCATATGGCGTCGGCCATACTGGCATTTTTTTAATTAATTAGGTTCATAGGTAGGTACTAGGCTATTGGCCCTAGGGCCTATATAAGCCTAGCCAAAAAGGTATCCTGGCTTTCGCCACCCAAGAAAATTATTTTCCTGTGCCCCTGTCGAGCAGAGCCACAAAAGTAATCCCCGGGGTGAATTTCCCATCCAATCATCAAGATTTTTCTTGAAGAGTGCTAATGAAGAGCTTTGCTTGATACAGATAGGTAGTTTGTTCCAGAGTATGGGAAGTCTCTGGGACAGGAATCTATCCCCTCCAGCATGTTCTGTTTATTGTGGTGACAAGGTTTAGGTCCCTAGAGCGTGTAGCTCGGAGGGACTGGGATTTCTTTAAGTGAAGCATGTCCAACAGCTCTGGGTTCGACATAGCTTTATATGTTCAGCAGAGATTGCCTCTGAGTAGGCGATATGTGATGGAGTAAAGCTGGAGTTTTTCTGAGACGGTCTGCATAGGGCATCTGTTTGAAGCCGGTAATCCTCTCTGTGACGTATTTCTGCGGCCTTTCTAGTTGTTGTAGTTGTATTTTGAGGTACATACCAAAAGGAGCACTGTACTCTATAATGGGTCTAATGAGTGACAATGTAGAGGGGGAACAATAACCTCTTTTCTCCTGGATGAGAAACCTTTTGTGATGAGGTGTGCCATGTAGAAGGATTTCCTGACTACTGTGGTGATGCGATTATCAAAGGAGAGACTACTGTCCACCTGTATCCCAAGGTCCCTTATCACACTTTCGGTGTTAAGTAGACTACCACCTATGTGGTAGCTCATGGGTACAGAGTTTTTACCAGAAGGGATGACAACGCACTTTTTGGCATTGAGCTTGAGGCCATGGCTTTGACACCAGGCATCTTGTCTCAGTGAGGTCCTTTTGCAGGGTGTCCACATAGTTAGGAGTTTCAATTATGGCTTCTAGTTTGCAGTCATCTGCGAACTTCGTTAGCCAGAGACCTTCTGTGTTAGTCTGTACTTGAGAAAAGTAGATACCAAACAGGAGAGGACCCAGGACTGAACTCTGTGGTACTCCACTTTTCACTGGTCTGAAGTCAGATTTGGAGTCTGCTACTTTCACAGTGTGGGTTCTGTCAGTGAGCCAGCTGGCAACCCATCTTGTGACATAGGGATTTATACTTAGTTTAGTGAGTTCATCTTTAATTCCAGAGTGGGGGGATGGTGTCAAAAGCCTTGGCGAGATGTAACTAGGCTGTGTGAACCACCTTACTCTCGTCTACGGCTTTGGTGACTGCTTCAAATAAGGTTTAGCAGACATGATCTGCCTTTTACAAACCCGAACTGGGTGGGGTCCAGAGTTTGGAGATTACCATTGTCTTTGTTTATAAGTTCCATGATGATACATTCCATGGCCTTGCAGACCAGGCTCATTAGGCTAATGGGGGGTAGTTCCCAGGGTCCGTGGTGGCTCCCCCTTTGTGGAATAGGATAACCATCCGCTGTCCGCCATTCAGTGGGCACAAAGCCTGAGGTGAGGCTATGATTGAACATGGTGCTTAGGTGGGGTGCCAATTCATTCTGTAGTTCATGTAGAATGCAGCTTGGGATGTTGTCAGGTCCCATGGATGCTGTGTTCTTGGCTTTGGAGAGGGTGTCTTTTACCTGTGCAGGCGTGATTACAGGAATTTTGCACTCTTCCAATATAACAATGGGCCCTTTAGGGGGTGAAAGGGGGGTAAAGTTAGCACTGAACCTATCTGCCAGGTTGTTGGCAATATCAGTTGGCTCTGTATATTTAGTGCCATTGTGCTGTAACTCAGAGCAGATCTGAGTGTTGCCATTTATATTCTTGACATAGCTATAGAATGCTTTGTGGTTGTCTTTAGAATCAGTGGCGATTGTGGTTTTGTAACTAGCTTTGGAGGATTTTATGAGGGATCTCAGCTTCTTACTGAGGCTGACCAGGGAGTTCCTCCAATCATGGGATTTTACTCTTTTTTTGCAACAGTTTCTTTCTTCTGTTGTACAGTTTGTTTATGGCAGGGGACCACCAGATTGGCTTCCTTTTTTTGGAGGATAGCATCTTGGTTCTGTTAGGGAAAGCATGATCCATGCACTCATGTAAGTGCTTATAAAGTGCATTTGTGTAGGATTCAGCAGTCGTACCTCTACTGTCCATCTGCATGGGTGTCATGAAGTTTGCCACTTCTGTCTTAAGAAGCGTGAAGTTGGCTTTGGAGAAATAGGTGGGGACGGGATGTGGATGTCTACTGTGATTAGCTTGTGGTCGGATCTGACCAACGAGGAATTGACCTCTGGTGTGGAACACCGGTCGCCCATGTTGGTAATGACCAGGTCTAGGATATTGCTGCTCCTCCTGGTGGGGGTGTGAATAACTTGATCCAAAGCATTGGAATTTATGAATTCCAGAAAACGCTGAGCAAAAGAGCTGGTACATGAGTAGTTTTCCCAGTTAATGGTGGGGTAGTTGAAATCGCCCATTATTAGGGTGTTGGGTTGTACCCTAATATTTTCCGGTGTATCAAGAAATGAGGAGTGGGAATCCTGGGGCATGGTGGGAGATCTGTAGCATGTTACAATTTGGATTGCGGTCTTGCCCAGAGTTAGATGCACTTGGATAATCTCGGATGCATTATGCTGAGCAACTAGCCTGGAGGTGTGGTTATCCTTAATTAGGGTATTTAAATAATGCATTGTATTGATGGGATACAGCTGATGGAAGTCTTTTCTAAGACAAAAACGAGGTAAAACGTTGAGCGTTTATGTTTATGTAATGTTTTGCTGCCCGAGGACTTGTGTTTCGCTGTTGGATTAATAAACTGTTTTTATTTCATCTCAGAGTGTCAGTCGTCCTTCCTGGGTGCCTCTTTTATTGGTTTTGGCTAGTCTTTGTTGTTTGGGATTCTTTTCCTTTTGGACTGTGTGTTATAAAACCCAAGTTATCTATGTACATCTAAACAATCCAACTTGTATTCTCCTGTGCTCGAATAATTTGGAAACACCATTAAATGAATGGATTGATTCAGTTTAGCTTGAGTTGCCAAGTGGCCACTTTTAACATAAAGAATGGTTTAGGTATAAGTAGATTCTGTCTGGACAAAATGCCAGATGTGGGAAGTTAAAAGAGCAGAGCATCGGAACTGACTTGGCCGTTACTACAGCCAGTGAAAACCAAAAAACTCGTGAGCTTAAGTCCTACACAGAATGCTCTTTTCCAAATTACCTCATTTGAGTTTGCAGATAGAAACAAGGACAGAAAGCATATTCCTAAATACCCTTTTGCAGAGACCACATCTGGTATCGGATGTGAAAAAATGCATAACTTGGACCATTACTCATTCCATCAAAATCCTGACTGGAAGGGGGAAGGCAGTGGGGAGTCAAGGGGTAAATGAAGATGGACAACATCTGATGTTGTCAATCTTAATTTTATCCTTGACATATGGGACAGTCCTGAGCTACCTTAGCTCTTGGGGGGACTCGCAAAGAATATTTCGGAGCACCACAAAACCAAAATGACGCTCTTCTCCTAGATATGAAATCCAATTTGTAATGAGTAATAAAGGCATGTAGGGCAACACATGTTGCTGCTGCGCAAATATCATCCATTGAAGCCTTAGAATGAAAAGCAGCTGAAGCAGCCACGGCTCTAAGTAGGATGTGTCTTAACAGGCCCCAGTAATTCTACTTTTCTTGTTATAAATGAAGGAAATACAGTCTTTTAGTCATCTGGATAAGGTGACCTTGGTGACTGGCTTGTCTATTCTATTACTTGGAAATGAAACAAACAGCTGTTCAGACTTTATTATGTCTTTTGTTCTATGAAGACAAACACAGTTGTCTATGAACATCTAATAAATGCAAACAGTCCTCTCCCTTGTTTGAAAAATTATGAAAAAATACTGGTCACTCGAATGCCTGACTGATATTTGTTTCCGAAACCACTTTTGGTAAAAATGAAGGGTTTGTTCTCAAGGAAACCCTGTCTTTATGAAATATCAAATATGGTGGTTTGCAAGACAAAGCTTGAATCTCTGAAATCCTTCTGGCAGAGGCAATCGCTACCAGAAATATAGTCTTCCAAGATAGGAATTTCAAATTGCAGTTGACAGCAGGCTCAAAGGAGGAATGCACTATTGACTGCAACACAAAGTTTAGGTCCCAAGGTGTAGATGGATCCTTATATGGAGATTTTAACATCAAGGTCCCTTTTAAAAATGCTTAGCAAAGTTTATGACAAATTGATCAATATTCTTCAAACCCATTATGAAAACTTGATATAGCCATTAGTTTCACTTTGACAGTAGATGAAGATGCCCCTGCATTAAAAAGCAAAGCTAAAAATGCCAATACTCTATTGATATGAGCAAAGAAGGGGGTCAATGTTATTATGACGAGCCCAGCAAGAGAACTTTTTCCATTTGCTTTTATAGAGTTTCCTGGTGAAAGGCTTATGGGAACCTAAAATAATCCTACAAACTAGGGAGCAAAGTTTATTATGCCTGGCGATCAACAGAATTGGAGAAATCAATCCATTAGTTGAGGTTTAGAAGGTTTGGGCAAACTAATCCCTCTGGATGGGATAGGAGATCTGGCTCTGGGTCCAGAGTCCATGGTCGCTGAATCAAATAAAGCCAAAGGAAGGGGAACCAAATCTGACAGATCTATTCTTCTGTTCAGTACACAAGCTACATATTTATTCTTGTCCTATAAATACACAGAAAACTGCTGGACAGAATCCCAAGCTGACCTTGGGCAGCCCAAGTACAAGCCTATTAGAATGGTGGCTTCAAAGGAAGCTCAAGCCCTAGAAAGGGTGGTCATGAAAGGAGATACTGCCAGCCCAGCTATCTGGAATTTTGTAAGGAATTATATGTCATTTGTGAATATCAACATGATTCATATGTTTGTGTTATAAATGTATTAGCACTATATGTTATGTGTATATCAAACTGCTGGTACAGAAGTGTATGTTGAAAAGGGTTTACAAAGTACTGTGTTTAAAGATGTATCCACAGTGTACCCTACTGGAAAACAACAGAAATGTATATAGACTCTTGTAACTGTTTAAATGTATATATTTTAATAGGGGAAACTGAAACACAAGAGGTTAACTTCAGAAGAAGAGCTTAAATTAAAGTACTTTATGGCCACATAAAAATGATGCTTTCAATTTTAGTGCAGTAAAAAACACAGTGACTAGAATTAGACTTTTTTGTATTCTCTTGGAAGTGATTATTGTTTTATGACCTCCAGGATCTGTGTTAGATCTAAGAAAAGCCCTTGTTTATGTATTTTCACAGGTGGATGCTAAATGCTACCAGCTGCAAAAAATGGTTGTTTTTACCCTGGGATAGAGTCAGATGACAAGAAGTGATGCCATCCTGCAAGCTATCCCAGCAGTAATATTTGAGATATTAATTTAAGGACTCTCAGAGAGATTGAGCATTCCGTATTTTCTTTGACCTGACAATATCAGCTGGAAGATCCACTCACCATATCTGTCTTGCCTGCCCTGTAAGTAAGTTAACTAGGATATGGTAATTCTCTAGCTATAGTCAGGAATATGAACTCAGGCACGACCAAGGTTTCCATTTTCCAGTTTCAACTGAAGTTTTAATGATAAAACATAAGCACTTTCACAGGAAAATCTGCTTCATCAGATGCTAATAAATACAACTGAAATGTGCTTCTTTTTATACAACCTCTAGCAAGCACTAGTAGTCATGTGATACAAATTAGGTAAAAACAATTAACATCATAGGGTGCAACTTGAGCTTTGGGCGAAAGCGCTTATGTTTTAACATTAAAACCTCAATTGAAACTGGAAACCTTGGTCGTACCTGAGTTCTTCATTACCTGCTTTTGGATTTATTTAGAACTCAGGAACCTGTGTGGGCTGATAACTGTTTTTGTGGTTTTACATAGTCAGGAATATAGCAAAGCTTAATTTAGATGTTTTTCTTTACATCAGACGGTCCTGCAATGTTTAAAATATTTCCTGTGATTTTGAACTCTGATGTTACTGTGATTATATACTGAATATTTTCTTGTTCTTTTACTATTAAATATATTTAAACATTTCATTATGGTTGATATTTGTGAGACATATTTAAGTTTTGAGAGTACTTGCATATTTATTTTGCGACACTGCATAAGCCACACCCGATAGCCTTGCTCTTGGTCAAATTACCATTTGTACTGATAGCACCATTACACAGTAAGACTGGACACCCTTTGTTAAGGCCCTTAAAGTAGCTGATGAAGAGTTGGCTGGTGGCAGTGATAACTACCTTATAGTATGGGTAGAAGGGGGCTAAGCTAGTAAACCTGTGCCAGCCTTTCCTAGGTGTGTGTGTGTGTGTGTGTGTGTGTGTAAAACAAATCTTCCAAGAGTATGTGTGTCAGCTAGTTGGGCAGGGACACAAAGCATTGGTTGGACAGAGAGGGTTCTGGGGGTCTTGGCTTGGTCACTCAGCTGAGATCTCAACTTTACAACTGTGCCAGTGGGGAGTCTTATCGAGGATCGGGAGAAACCAGCCCCGGACTGACTGTGGTCTCTGTGTGCCAAGGGAAATTGCACTTGATGCAGACAGCTGCATTTGGAAATACTGTGTGTATACCTGTCATCCTCCCAATGTACGTCCCCCACTGTTGATAGTGGTGAAGACTGAGGCTCCTTGATTACTGGGCTAGAGGTGGGGGCATCACAAGGTTACCCAAACTACAATGCTTGGCAAATGTATGCAAGGCTGACCATGCAGCAGCTGCCTTAAACTCCACCAATGGTAATTTCACAAAAAGGTAGTGCATGTGGCCTGAGTGCAGAAGCGTGAACATTTGGCTTAGTGGTCAAGGGTTTGCCAGGGGAACAGTCAAAACTCAGTATGAGTGGACAACCAAATGGAAAGTGTAAACCATATATACTTTGCAACCTTACCTATCAAAAGAGAAGGAGACAAACATCTAGTCATATTTTCTGTTTTTTGTGGGTGGGGGGGGGGGAAGTTATCTAGATATATCTAAACAGTGCAACTTATATTCTCCATTGCTTGAATAATTTGGAAAGAACACAAGTGAATGAATAAACTGATTCAATTTAGTTCGAGTGGCCACTTTTTGCATAAAGGATGGTTGAGGTCCAAGTATGACTCTGTCTGGATGAAATACCAGATGAGGAAATTTAAGACAGATGAGAAGTAATTTCCCCTGGAAAAATAGTCTTCCAGGTCAGAATTTTTTTTTCAGTGAAACTTGCTAGCTAAACAGTCATTTAGTCAATAGCTCCAGTGCAAAATTCAGATTCTCAGGGTGAAGCAGACTGAATCAAGGGCAGCATGGAATGAAAAACTTAGTGCTTTAGATGCCTTGTGAGACGCCAGGGAAGATTTACACAAACCTTGCTGAAATTATATGGTTGGCTAGGTGTGCTTTCGCTGAAGAGTAACTAGATCCTTTTTGAATAAATCCAATAAAAAGATAGGCACCTGAAAAACAAAAGCTTACAAAGGATCTATATCCTGCCAAAACAGCCCATACAGAAAACTTCTTCCATTTACCTTTTTAAATTCTCCAAGTGGAAGGTCATGGACAAGCAATCAAAATGACCATTCAAGGAGCTACTTGTTCCTGGTTATTGTTGGAAGTGGAGACACCATGCAGTACAAAGCAGAAAGCCAGGAATGAGAGACTGCACAGATGAGGGTGCTGTGGAAAAAGAGTTCTTCTCCTGAGATAAGGCCACAGCACGGAGAACCACAAATGCATGGCCAAACAGGGCTATGAGGATGACCTTTGCTCTACACGTTCTGGTTTTCTAAAGAAAACTAGTTAAGACAGGAAAGGGGGAAATATGTACAATAGACCTGGTAGCCAATCTTGTTGACTGGACCTTCTGGGGTATGGCTGTGAAGAAATTACATTTGATCTTGTAAGATGAAACACAGAAATCACAACAGGGTCTTCCCTACATCCAAAACGTACTACAAGCTATTTTCATGTTGCGAGATCATTCATGTGAAAGCAATGTTTGTCTGTTTAACCTATCTCCAATCATGCTGAATGTCCATGGCATATGCATTGCTATTAGAAAGCGATGTGATGTTATGGCCCACTGCTAAGCCCTCATGGCATCTCTGTATCAGGTGTAAGATCATGTTCTGTCTTGCTTGTTTACATACCATACCATGGCCATATTGTCTAAGTGAACAGATACCACGTCCTGGGAAAGCAAGGACAGAAATGCCTGCAATGCTAGGAGGATTCATTTCCAAAACATTATATTGTTCATGTGCCTTGGACAGTTTTGCATACACAACAGCCGCCAACCCTAGAATGAATGTGTGTGTTGTAACTTAAGCAGCTGGGATAGGTCAAACAAAAGCATGTCATTACAGATTCTGGGGATCTGTCCAACACAACATGTTCTTAATTCAAGTCCTTGAAAGCTTGACTGTGTGTGTCACTGGCTGGATGGCTTGATCTCACTGACTCCTAAGTACCCATGTACATCCTGGCATATGGAACCACTTGAATAGTAGTAGTAATCAGCTCCAAAACTAAGTATTACAGCCACTGTAGGCTTTTGTTTTTTTTTTTTTTTCTGAAAGAATTACTTCATTCACAATGGCAGAAATCATGTCTATCTGTAATTTGACCCTCTGGCTGACTGCATCCAACTGGCAGCCAATGAATATCAGTGACTGCAATGGATCCAGATCGGACTCTGCCACGATGACCATGATCCCCAAAGATACTATCTTGATACGACAAGCTTTTCCACAAAGGGTGCACAATGAGCCAGTCATCTAGGTAAAGGAACAGCCTTACTCCAAACAGTTGCACGTGGGCAGAAAAGGAAGCTGCACATTTGGTAAACAGTCAGGGAGGGGGACTGTGGTGAGCCCAAATGGCAGGACTCGAAACTGGTAATGACTGGCTCCCACCTAAAAGTGCGGGAATCTCCTTGATGGCTTTATTTTACTGTGTAGGTATGTATTTTGAGATCCAAAGAACATATCCAGTCTCCTGCCCGCAAGTAAGGTATAATGGACTGCAGAGTGACTAGAATGACTCCTTCTTCATGTACTGGTTCAGTCAACTTAAGCTGAGAATTGGTCTGAGATCCTGAATCTCTTTGTACACCAAGAAGGATATGGAGTATACTCCAGATCTTTTCTGGTCTTATGGGACCTCTTGGATGGCTATTTTCTGAAGAATACTTACTTCCTTCAGAGATGCTCTCCTTTGTAACAGTGGAACAGCTGGGGGATGTGAGAGAGAATTTTTTGTACATTGTTAAAAATAGCCTCAGGATTTAAATTTCTCTTATTGACTTGTCCTGCATAACGGTCAGCCATGTGATAAGACAGGGAGAAAGGTGTCCCGGACTGCCTTCAAGGAAGGACAGCAGTAGAACCCTTCAGGACTTGTACTGAATGGAATACTCAAAAGGATTCCCTGAAGCCCTGCTACTGTGGCCCACCACTGCCTCTGAGGTGGAGGTTAGACAAGGGGAACTGTTGTCACACTGCTGTCAGTTCTAAGCTTGTAGAGACTTACAAAACCCTAAGTATTCAGTGAATTTTTGATTCCTTTCAATCCTTTGCAGCACTGAAAACCTGATGCAGGTGAATGATTTGCCACCTTGCTCACACTGCACCAGTTTTTCTTTCAACTTTTGCCCAATCAAGAAGGTTCCATTAAAGGAAACATTGATGAATATTGCCTTGAGGTGGTCTGCAGTATCAGCCAGGTAGAGCCAGGCTGTCTCCACATAGCAATTCCTGAGCCCACTGCTTTAGCTGTTTCATCTGTTTCATTATAGAGCAAATGCTTGACTAGCGAAGAGCTAGACAGTTACCATTTGGATCTCCAACTGTGACCAGAGATCCCCTGCAGGTAACTGTTTTACAGTGTCAGACATTTGTTTTCTAAATCCCGTTGAGACAATCATATGCACCAGTAAATTCAAAGCCCTGACTGAGAAGGCATCAGATGCTGAACTCACCCAGAAGATTTTGACACTGAGGAATCGAATGAAGAGTATGCTGACACTGACAATGGCCTCACAAACATTGAGGAGAAAGACGTTGCTGGATGTTCAGCAATGACAGTCTATCTTAGCTGACCTTAGTGACTAGAATTTCAGTACAGAAGAATCCAACAGCAAGGGCATCAGAAAAAAAGAACAGTGTCAATGTTGATGGCACCTGTGGGGACATTTAAAATCAATTACACCACTACCAGCAGCAAAACAGGACCTAGTGAAGGGTGGAACAGCAGAAAAGGTGACATACATCTCTTTTCTAGCCACACTAGGCACAAAGGGGACTGAGATGACAGTGTACTGAAGATGGGAATTCACAAAGGCCAACATCATGTCTTACCAATCTAAAAGGGTTAGGTTTAGAAGGGACCTGCAGGAACATAGGGATGAAGTTGACTCAGATAGAGAGGTGATAAAAATCCAGAGTTCATGCTCTGGGAAGAAGCCTCCAGCTGTTGTCAAAGCAGAGTCAGTGGTGTCAGACAACTCCTACCAAAGAGAAGGATGAGACCTGGCAAAAGTAAATACAGAAGAGGGTCCAGGGAGGGAAGGAGGGTTCAAAGTTCTGGATAACTTAGCCAGGGACAGTTTTTGTTCTTTGTTTATCCTTCCTTTTCTCAAGCTGGACAGTTTTGCAAGAAAATCTATCCTAGCCCCAGGATCTTTCCTTGTCCTTTTCCACCAATTTGGATCTCAGGAGCCCCTTAAACATCAGCTTGTTCCTCCTGTCCAGAAGTGCAGGGAAAATAAAGTTTTTATAAATAGCACATTCGCTATCTAACTGTACCACACACACGCACACATTTTATTCAGGAGATAAAACTGGATAAGCACTTTCACACGGTACGTGCTTTATCACAGCCATACAACTAAAATAACCAAGTTTAAATCACATAAAATGATAAAAGACAGCCAATAAAAAAGGTGATGCTAATCAATTAGCTCACTGATGAGACCTACATTTTTTTCAGAGCAGGTTTTAAAGGTATGTTAGCTTTAACTCCTGGTGTTTTATCTGCTTGCATCCTTGCTATCCATTCCATCTCAGCTAATTCCACTCTGTTTAAATCACCTCCCTTATTACTCATTGAAACTAACTGCAGCACTGTGAATTCAAACATATGCCCCTCATTAACAGAAATATGCTTTGCTAAAGCATTAAGGGAATTGCCATTCTTGATATCACATAAATGTTGAAGGATGTGTTCCTTGAGCATCCAAACGGTCTTTTCTATATAAAACGAGGGGCATGATCTGTAGTTCGCCAAAGAAACTAAGTTCTTGGACTTACAGTCAGCATAAAATCTGAAAGAAAATGTTTGATTAAGGGGATGCGTAAAAATATTTGTCTTAGAAATATAAGAACATGTCCTACAATTCCTGCATGGAAATGTGCCATGCCTAACAGATACCTCTCGGATGGCATGCCTGGCGGTATAACAAATTTGCCTTTTCAGAGACAAGTTATTCTTGAATGTAAAGCTGGGACTGTCCCCTACAATGGCTCTAATCTGATCATTAGATGCTAGAATAGGCCAATATTTGTTCACTATATCACATACTTAATGAAAATTACTACTACAGGTGAGAGGTAACCTCAGGCTATCTCTCTGTTCAGATTTATGTACTATCCTTGTACCACATTCTTCAGCTGTTCTATGGAAAAACAGTTTGCCTATGGTATCTCGCAAACCATTAACTTCTGATGCACCTCTATCTAAATCATGCTGCTTACACCCTCTCATCACCAACTCATTAGTCAAATTAAGAGATACATTCCTATAGCCTGATCCTCTTTATGAAGTCTGGACATCCTTAAAAACTGACCCTTGACTATACTGTTAAAAACATGTTTAGGATGCATACTCGAGCGATGCAGAAGTGCATTCTTTCTACAACCTTTCCTAAATAAGGAATTCTGAATCATGCCATTAGCCAAAACAACCTTGACATCTAAGAATTCAATACATTCACTGGATGAATTCAAAAACCTGAAGCAATCACTACTGCGCTCAAGATGCATACCAAAATTTTGCAGCTCCACAAATGTACCATGCCATAAAACAAAAATATCATCCACAAACCGCAAATGTGGAGTAAAAGCATGTTCAGATAGGACCACCCTGCTCTTGCAGTTAGCAAACACCAACTTGGCATAGCTGTTCGGCAGGGGATCCCCATGAATACACCTAGTTTTTGCATGTAGATAGCATAATTAAATATAAAGATGTTATTCTCTAAACCTACCTCAAGTAACATGCCTATTAATTCTATATGTGTGGATGTATAATCAGAGTTGTTCCTCAAAAATTGTTTCACTGAATTTATACCAAAATCATGCGGTATCACTGTAAACAAGGTGCAAATGTCCATAGTAGCCAGCAGAACATCAGTTTCAAACAGCCCATAACCTCTAGTAAAATCACCCAAAGTACATAAAAAATGTTCAGTCTCTCACAACTGCTATCACCTTATCCAGCAGTGGCTTCAGCTGATTTTCAATGAAAATAGATATAAATTCAGTCACCTATCCACACGCTGAAACTATTGGGCGAAAGGATGGACTTATGTACCTTCGGTACTGAATAGTGAGAATTAATGGCTTATCAACGAGCATAAAATCATACATCGCTTTAGTGAGTACTAACAGTCAATACAGAATCATATAAAACATTATGTACTCTTTTCACTACTAAATCAGCTGTTTTCTGAGCGATTATTACATATGTAGCTTCATCATTCAAAATCTCCTACATATTCATGTAAAATATTGAGTCTAAAAAAACTACCCACCTTTATCAGTTGGGCGTACTATCATTCCGTAGTTGCTGTAGTGCGTTAACTTCATCTCTACTCAAATTATAAAATTAATTTGTGTGTGTGGCAAAGAGCCAAAAATTTCCTTCTCGCACATTTTAACAAATGCATCAACCATTGTTGGTAGCTGAGGATTATACAAGCTAGAACGCTTCAGAGAGTTTGTTGTAACATTAGTGTCATCAGAAAACGCAAGCTTAAGCAATATATTTCTTGCAAAAAGTTTAATATCTAAAATTATATCACTGACCAATTTGTCTTCCACACACAAACTTTCATTTCTTCCTGCACTTAATCAACAGTAAATCACAACATTCTTAAAAAAATAAATAAAAGGAAAGTCACCTAAGGTGAATGCACTGACTGCTGAACAACTGAAAACACAGTGAAGACAGTCTGACTGAAATCTTCAATGGCAAAAAAATTCTATACTTTGGTACCTGTACATCTGATTTTATACTTGGCATGCCTTTGAGTTTCCTTGCATATACACTGCACACTGAAGGTGCTTAAAAACCTTTGTATACTGGTTGCATAGTCAATCCTAGGCAGGATACACCTGATATAGCTACATACTACTGCAACAGTGATTTAATGAACATCCTTAGAAACAATACTCAGCTTTGTATTGAACTTATATGAAATTGCACCACCCACTCTCACCCCAAGGAAAGTGTAAATATACTACAGGACAAATTCAGCTCAAAACCTCTTTCTCACAGTCCCTCACCATTTCCTTCCCCACATCACCCAGTCACCACCATCCCCAGCGATTACTTCCACTGAAGCTCCAAAAGATGTCTCCAAAATCAAGAATACTAGCTCTATGAATTCTGACAACATAGCCAGTTGTTTCCTTGTTACTAAGAAACACTATATCGTGGACCTCTATCATAAACCTATTCAGTCACAGCTTCTCAAAAGAATATGTACCAGAGGCTAGGAGAACTGCTGTAGTGGTAACTCTCCACAAAGGTGCCCCTATTACTGACCCTGAGAACTACAAACCAATTAGTCTTCCTAGTATTATTTGCAAAATAACTGAATGTACTACAATGGAACTCAAATAAGGATACTGGTTGCTTGCAAGCACTGAATCCATACCAGTTTGGTTTTGTGAAAGCTGGATCAAACTTCTGTAGCCCAGTGGACATCTCACAGAGGGTCACACAGACGATGGATGAAGCAAAGTATATGCAGAATACCTGGGCAAGGTCTCCAATATTATATTTTTATTGTGGCATTACAGAACAAAATGTTTCAGATTAATTAAAAAAACACAAAACCCACTGGGTAGATTACTGGTTCACACACAGAGCCTATGAAGTCAGGGTTGATAGCACACTTTACTCTAAAATCACCACAAGTGGTGTATATCAAGGTTCTGTGCCAAGACCACAACTTCTTAAGAGTATTTCCCTACTTTCAAAGCTGATAGGGAGTCTTTAGTTGACTAAGTTTTCTGACGACTGTAAACCTAGAGCTGCAATCACTTTTTCTGAAGACAAAAGCATCTGTCCTTCACTACCTAATGGTGCCTGGACCACGGGCAAAAAAATAAATACAAAGAAATGCGATATTGTACTCTGAGAAATAGTAACATACCCTGCATCTACCAAACAAACTATCCATAACCCCTTTTTTTCTATTTTTGCTCACGGGGTCAGGGTGTCACTTCAACAGTGACAATCATCTGGAGCCAAGGTTTATACTGTGGGTGGTTAGCCCTGCCACTGCAGTTCTTCCACACCACACTTTCACAAGCAAACTCACTCCTAAGGCCACTTTAGTGTGTCCAATCTACCTACTACATGTCTTTGGAGTGTGGGAGAAAACCGCAGTCCCCAGAGGAAACCCATGCTAACACAGGGAGGACATGCAGACTCCACACAGACGGCACTACAGCTGAGAATCGAACCAGGAAACCTCTTGCTGCGAGTCAAAACTCTTCCCAATGTGCTGCCCAACCAAATAAACCATACCCCCTTTAAAAAAACACAGTGTTATTAGAGAAATGGACATATTCGTGAGCGATACACTTTTTTTGACAATCATGTATCGACTACACTAGGAAATCCTTCTACCCAGCTCAGTTAATTCCAAAAGGTACATTTCCAAATCAGAACAAGTCACTATCCTTCCATACTCCTCTCTTATCAGGCCTGTAACAGACAATAACACTTCCTCTGTGTTGAACCAGAAAAAACAGCAATACTTCCTTATTTAGAAAATTATGGATATGAGCTCCCAAAGCTAGAGTGCGTGATTAAATACCCCATCTCTCTATGTCATTTACAGACTTCTATGTGGCAACCACTGCCTCACTTATATAACAATCAATCCTGTCCTTCATGAACTTACATGTTTGTATAACTGGTAGCACCATGAATACCTGTTCATGGAATGTAAATCTACATCATAATGTAAAATGAACCCATTGGCATGACCAACACCCTCTCCAAAAATCCTTTAACTATGGAATGAGCTTCTCCTCATTATCAAACATAGTCGTCACCTAACTTTCTTCAACAGTAACTTCAATGAATGGACTGGGATCTGTAAATTTACCATTAAACTCATCACTCTGTTCCTAATGGATAAATGAAGCTGGTATGGTACGTAAACTTTACATCATATAATATTTTTAAACAAATAAGTAAATATTCCAATTATTAATTTCTGGAAATTATCAGTAAACATTTCATAAAACTACTTTTCCAGATACCCAAATATTTCCAATCATTCATTTCTTGCTGTGCTGTACATAACTCACTTCCACTGGTTAATCCATTTTGTGGCTCTACAATTACTTTTTTTTGGTGTATAATACACCCCAATCATACCACAGACACAAAGTTCCCAGAAGGCAGTCTTAGCATTTTATATAAAGATATTTAATAATTCTGTATAATCTAATACCTTTGACTTAGGTTTAATTTCTCCAAGTCTTTTTGGTTTCTATTATCGTGATGGGAATGGACCCCATTCCTAAATCAAAGTATGATTAAATTTCATGAAATTGGTACTGGTTCAGTCTTTGATGTTAGCCAAAAGTGCAACACCCGCAATATGCCAGAACTGACTTCTGCAATTCATATGGCGTTACATGTATTGGTAGCATATTTAAGTATGACTGCAAATTCTTTTTTATGACACCCATTGCTCCTACTATATCTTTCTTCTACATTGCTCTTGTTTCTGCCTGCAAATCTTGGTATTTTATGACTTGGTGTCGCACTGTACTCACTGGGTGTAGCAATTTCCATGAAGAACATTAACTTTGTCTTCTTTTCATGTACTTCTATATTTGGTTTTCTCACGTCTATTTTTTTGAACTGCTGGTAATGGGTGATCCCATGTGATATAAACTTTATCATTTTCTATAATGCTTTGTGGCCCATGTTTCCTATGGTTCTTAGCTATTTCAGTATTGTAATGTTTGCATAATCCCCAGTGCAATAGTCTTGCCACATTATAACGCCTTTAAGTATACAGGCCTTCTGCCATTAGTGTATCACATCCAGCAACAAGATGTGTGAGCGTTTCCAATTCTGTCTTGCAAAACCTGCATTTGTCTGTTTCTCAGCATGATCAATGGACTTTGTAAACAACATGTATGTATGTCACTATTCTGGGCCACTAATATTAAACTTTAATCACCTCTCCTTAATCATTCCTGCATCAGATCCTGATCGACATGAGGTTGTTCTGTACCTGCACTATATTTATGCCTTTTTTACATTTCTTGCCTTCTCATCTGCTCCTTCAACCTTATATTCTCTCTCTTGGTTTTTTGGAAAATTCAGTTGTTGCCTGATTTTTGTCTACTTCTGATTTCATTTCCATTCTCACTTCACACCCATAAGCTTCTATTTAACTAAGCAGGGAAGTCATCTTAGACTTGCTCTCCTCCTGTTTTAAAACTTTCACTATGTTTGGATCTTGTGAGGTCAGCAGATATGTATGAAGTCCTATGATTGCATGATATTTGTAATCAATTCTGAGGAGATCCATACCTCCTTCCTAAATTGGAATATATAACCTTGGTATACACTGATTTTTATAAATCATTTGATAAGTGTGAAGCACTTTTCTTATTTTCCTGTGCAAATGATCCAATATCTTCTGGAGCCAGTCAATCACCCCAAAAACTGTAGAACAGGAACAGCAAATTGGTATACAGCTTGGACTTTGTTCCTAGATGTCACGGCTGTTTTAAGTATTAATTTTAGTCTAAAATATTCCTTATGAAGTTTTATTTGCATTTGTTCATGTTTTTTGTCGGCCCTTCATCAATTCCCTAACATTTAGACACTCCTTCCTGCTCAAGTTCCTTTATATCACATTCCTGTCCTAGACTGATATTTTCTTAGTGTTGCAGCTTTCCTGCTTTAAAGGTTGCTTTTGTACAATTTATAAAAACCAAATGACATTCTTATAGCATCTGAGAAAGTTTTGACCAGTTGCAGTTGTGCTTTCAGTTCCTTATCAAATGAACTATACAGTTTGACATAATCAGCAAAAATAAGATGAAAATTCTTTAAACTCTGTTTTCTGGCATCTAAACTCTAACCATGACCTAACTCTGTTAAGTAGACTACATAATGGGTTAAAAGCAAGACAAAAGAGCAACAGTAATAGAGAGTCACCCAAGAATATCCCCCTTTGAATTTTTATCCATAGTATAATAACTTGTCTTTTATCGTGGTTTAACTGCAGAGTAGTTTGCCACTTTTTCATGGTCACTATAATGTAACTGACCCATGTACAGTGCATCTTACACATCTGTAAGCATTCCTTTATCCATGAATGTGGGATGTCAAATGATTTTTTGTCGTTTACCCAAGCCATACTTAGACTCTTCCCCTTTTTACAGTTCTCCATTATGACTTTAACAACACATGAATCCTTTGTTCCATATGACTTTCTTTTGTTCTGCTGCCATGACCGAGTTTTCTTCTAAATGACTATAAACTCTGTCGGCATCAATTCCAGTTTATAGTTTATACATTGTTGGAAAGCAAGTTATTGGTCTATAGTTTTTAGGATAGCTTGTAGGTTAGCTTTTAAGGAGGAATATTGTTTTTCTTGTTGACCAGGCTGGCGTCTGTTTGGGGTGTGCATACAAATAGCTCTTACTCATGCCTAAATCTACATGTAAAGATGTGAACACTTTTAGCCAGAAGTTAAGTACTGTATCTGGCCCTACGTTTTCCAGTTAGGAGCTTTTCTTAACTTTGTTTCAATTTCTCTGGACTTTACTTCATCCTATTTCATATCCTCTACATATGAACGTATTCTTTCTTTTACTACTTCTGTCCATTCAGCATCTTTGTTACATTCCACAGGATCTTCATAGATATTTCCCCAAAACTTATTTATTTTTCTTTTTTGGGGGGGGTGTTTCAATTCCTTTTAACTTGTTTCCCGGTTCTCTATAAAGCTTTTTTTGGGTCATCAATAAACTGCTTATTTTGTAGTTTTCCTTTGTATTTATCTGCATATCTCCTACGTTTTTCTGCCTGTGCTGATATTTTTAGATTACTTGTGATTGTGCACAATAGATCCTGATCAGTTCTGATATTGTACGTTGGTTTTATCACGTCTGTCTTTCTGAGTATTTTCACTGATCTGTTCCCTCTTCTGTACTCTGCTAACAGTGACACTTCTTGTCTTAATTGATTTAGTGTTTTCACTATTTGATACTTCCATGACAGCATTTGAATTCTCCCCCTCCTTTCCCTTACTGCCCTATGTTTTTGTGGTAAGACTACCTGCTATTAATTTAGCTGCACAGTAATTTATCTTATTTAATTCTCTTATATCACATGAATTTCTACGAACAGTCCTAATTACTGCGTTCAATTGTTTTACCAAACTAACTTGTTGGGTTTTATTAACTTTCTGTAGTCTGTTTCTTTTATGCTCTTAATATGGCTGTCCATTTCTATTAAATCAAGCAGCTCTTCTCTTTATTTTCTTCTAAAATAAGGGCACATTCTGTGTTCTCCATTTCCTGCGGGCATTATACAGAAGGTTCCAGAACATCTTCCTGTGCCACATTCTCTTCAGTTTCATCCTGTGTCATCCATTACTCTTTCATATAGGAACTCACTAGCCTATCACTTCGCAGCACTGACTGCTTAAGGGTTGCCAGTTTCGTGTTCCTTCCCTTGCTATACAACTTCAACTGAACCTTTGTACTGGTTTCCTATGGAAAGCTCCAAAGTATCTTCATATGGCATATTATTAGATGTTTCCCACTCCATTGGTTTCTCCTTAATATGGGGATCCATTGCTCTATCCTACTATGGTATTATCAGAATTTGATTTTTTGCACTAAATCCTTCACTTTGCAGGTAATCCATTACCTCAGTTTCTATTTCTTTAATTTCTCCATTACTAATTCTCTTTTCTACTTTTCATCTTTGTTTTCTTATTTTCTGTATTGTAAAATTTTCCATATCCAGATGCCTTTGCCTATATTTCCCCATCAAATATCTTTGGTGCTGTTTTTTTTTTGTATGGATTATTTTCCATTCTCCTTTGCATAAATATTGCACCATATTCAGTCACCTTTTCCTTACCATGTCCATATTTCTTCTTCAGATGTCTTCTACTCCTTCTGTTTCTCCTTACTTTGAAGACTCGTTCCATCATGCTGTGATATAACCTGCGTTACACTTTTTACACTAAATCTTTTACTTTGCAAGTATTCCACAACTTCAGCTTCTATTTTTTTTACTTCTGCTTTACTAATCTTCTTAGTTCCATCTTTGTGATCTTATTTTTCGTTTTGTAAAATTTTCCATATCTGGATGCCTTTGCCTGTATATCTCTTCGAATATCTTTGGGGGTGCTTTTTTATTGATTAATTTGGCTTTCTCCTTTGCCTAGACATTGCACCCATCAGATCTCGCTTTCTTTCCCATGCCCATATATCTTTATAGCTTTCAAAACCTCTGTATTTTGTTCTTTATGTTTTCACACTTCCTCAGTTGCTTCTTTTTTCCAAAACCGCCCGAGGTTCTTGCTCTATATAATGTTTTTCATAAATCTGGTGTATTAATGAACACAGATTTGCATTCAAAGCTTTTGACAGTTTTTCTTGTGCAAGTATTTTTCTTTCCTCTAATTTCTATCAATCTTTTTGGAGAAATTCTGGGCTTCTTGCACAATAGTAACAATATATAATTTCTTCCTTATCCTCAATAGTCCACTCTGTCATCTTTATAGCTCTTTTTTGGCCTGTCAGATTTTGTGATTTTTGGCCCTTCTACAACAGAGGAACTGTCCTCCCCTTGGGCCTGGCCTATCCCCATTGTTGGAATGTTCCCATGTCTTGAAAATTCTACACTGTCACTTTTTCCAGTCCTGGCACCAGTGTGCCTACCAGGATTGGACACTTTTATTCTGGGACTTGTGCACTCAGCACTCTTTTTATGTTTTAACCCAAATTTGTTCATGATTTATGATATATAAAATACAGTCTATATATCAGTGTTTTCTTGGTAAAAATTTGTAAAAAAAACAGGGTCCACCTCATGAAGGTACTAGTTCTCCTTTTTTGTTGTCTCTTTCGGCTTCTCCCGGCCAGGGGTCTCTATGCTTGCTAATTTTATCGTCTCTCCATTTGGACCTCTCATCTCTCCTACTGACTTGCCAGTATGTGCTAAATCATATAACGACAAACTCCTTCATGGGAAATTATGCACTTAAGTGTGTCTTGAAATGTAGTCATCACTACCAAATCATCTGCAAATCTGAGATTCGGGCATAGGTTCCCACTTTAGACAATCCCTACTTATTTCATATAATATCACAAAACAGAGATTAACAATAAAATATATACACATTACACATACCTACTTAGCAGAGTATTAACAGCATGCATCTAGGTAGAATTAGCATGCATCAATAATAGGAGTTTAAATACTGTGAAGTATTTCCAAGTATAAATTCTTATCAAAGCTTTTTACCAAAATACAATGGATAGGAAAACTGAACAGAGCTCTATTAACTGTGTACATCCCACAGCAGCAGAATATCTATATAATACATTTTCAAATAGTTATTTTTCAGAATGACGTGGGAAAAAGTCATATGAATAATACTTTTACAGGAGTAAACAGAAATTAACTGAATAAATTAGTTCATTTTACTTAGCATGAAACAAACTTTTATGCAAGTGAAATAGCATGATAAAAGGTAGTACTATGTACAAATAGGAATACGAATCTGCAGAAAAGTGGTAAGCACCAAGTAGGAGAAGGAGTAAGAATTTAGAGAAGTACAGGTAAGTAAAGTAGACAATAAGTAAGAGAAATGGCAGAAGAAATTAGTTTTATATAACCTGCTCGCCTAGATCTGATGTTATGGCAATCACATAATCCTATGTGGTATGAAGAGATGGATGTATCATATTATTGAGTTTCAGAAACTCGAAATTCATATAGACGTACAAAAATGAATTTTTTTTACATTCAAGTTTTCGTAAACTCGAATATGTAGTCTTGACCATATGAAATTCGAGTTTCCAAACTCAATAATATGACAAACTTGAACAGATCCATCCTTATCAAAATAAGACAAAGTCCCAGGTGGGCTTCTAATACCATGATGGGAATGAACCCCATTCCTAAGTCAGGGTACAGTTAGAGTTCGTGAAATTAGTATTGTTTCAGCCTTTGATGTTACCCAAGAGTGCTCTTCTCAGCACCAGCAATGTGCCCAGAAATGCCTCCTCCTGTAACTCATAAGAAGTTGCATGTATTGGTAGCATATCTAAGTATGCCTGTAAATTATTTATTTTATTATTTCCTCCACATTGCTCTTATTTCTGCCTACAAATCCTGATATTTTATTGTGCTATCTATTTCTGTATGCAAGACACTGTAATTAGTCGTGTAAATTTATGTGATCAATGCCAGTTTTGTCCTCTTTTTCTTGGACTACTGTATCTGTTTTTCCCACATTTGTTTTTTTTTGGTAATGGGTGGTCCCATCTGATATACATTTCATCATTTTATGTAATGCTTTGTGGTTCATGTTTCCAATGCTTCTCAGTTACATCTATACTATGTGCACAATCCCCAATTCAACAGTCCTGCCGTATTATTGTGCCTTTCAGTTTATAGGCCCTCAGCCATGAGCGACTCTCACATAGCAACAAGATGTGAAACTGCTTCCATTTTTCCCCAAAATGGAACCTGCAATTGTCAGTTTCTCCCTCCTATTTAATGGATTTTGTAAACCAGCGTGCATATAGTCCACTGTCCTAGGCCATCATTATTTACCTTTCATCTTCTGGTTTCAATTCGCTCTCCTTAATCATTCCAGAGTCAAATTTTGGGCAACGTGATTCTACCACATCTGAACTTGCCGCTGTATTTATGGATTTTCCACATTTCTTTCCTTCTCACCTGATCCTTCCCCTTACATTCTTCATTTTGTTTTTTTTTAGTACATTCAGTTGCTGTCTTACTTTTGTCTGCTTCTGGTTTGATTTCCATTCTGGCTGACACAAAAATGCTCCAGATTAAGCAAGGATGACATCGTAGACTTCCCATGTTTTAAAACTTTTACTATGTTTGGATCTGATGGGATCAACAGACATGCATGCAGACCTATGATTGTAGATCTATACATGAAATTTTGAGGAGACCCATACCTCCTTCAGAGCAAAGAATATATAATCTTGGTATACACTGATTTTTATATATCATCTGATAAGTATGCAGCATTTTTCTTGTTTTCATGTCTAATCGATCCAATAATTTTTGTAGCCAGTCAATCACCTCAAAATTATGTTAGAACAAGAACAGCAAATTGATTTATAGCGTGGACTTTATTTCTACATGTCAAGCCAGTTATCAATATCAGTTTTACTCTTCTGAAATATTCCATACTGAGCTTAACTCACATTTATTAGGTCTTATTGCTGATCCTTCACCTACTTCCAAGTATTTACAAACTCCTTTCGCCATAAATTCCTTTATATCACATTCCTGTCGCAGGCTGATATTTTCTTGATGCTGCAACTTTCCTGTTTTAAATGTTTCTTTAGCACATTTATCAAGGTCGAATGTCATTCTTATATCAGCTGTAAAATTTTAACCATTTGTAACTGTACTTTCAGTTTCTTATCTGAAGAACTATATAGTGTTAAATTTTTAAAATGGGATTGTTTTCTGAGAGCCAAATTGTAAACAGCTTAACAAGTTAAGAGCAAAACAAAACATTAGCGGTGGCAAAGAATCACACTGGAATGTCTCCCTTTTAATTTTTATCCCTGGAATAACTTTGCCCTATGTTAAGAGTCAAAATGCGAAGTGGTTTTTGCTCCTGTTTCATGGTCACTGTAATGTAACCGATCAACGTAGGCTACACGTTACACATCTATATGTATTCTTTTAACAATTAACATGGGATGCTTTCAATTGCTTTTTTATAATCTATCCATGTAATACTTAATTTTTTCCCCTTCTTACAATTCTCTATTATGGCTTTATTAAGCAACAAATGATCCTTTATTCCATATGACTTTTTGTTACTCTTTCATTTTATTGTCATAATGGTGTTTTTCTAAGTGACTATAAACTCTGTCGGCTTCAATTCCAGATATAGTTTGTATGCTGTCAGAAGACAATATCGGTCTACGGTTCTAAGGATGGATGGCAGGTTCACTCATAAGAAATATTTTTTTTTCCTGTGTCTGTTCAGGATGGATATACAAGGATTTTTGTTTACTCAGGACTAAATCTTTGTGCAAAGATTTTAATACTTTTAGCCACAAGTTAGGTACTGCATTTGGCCTGGGGTTTTCTATATAGGAACGTTTCTTAAGCTTGTCTCAGTTTCTCTGGCCATTACTCCATTCCATGTCACATCCTCTACATTAGCGCTCCATACAGTTTCTTTTCATTTTTCTAATCATTCAGCATCAGCAAAGTGTGCATATTTCCTCTTTTTTGATGGTGTTTATATTCCTTTTGCTTTGCTTCCCAATTCTCTATAAAATCTTTTTGGATCATCAATGAATTGCTACTTTGTACCTTTCCTTTATATTTATTTACATTCCAAAGGTTTTCAGCCTGTGCTAATATTTCTAAGTTATTACTGGCAAAAAATATAAATCTTTGTTTTGAAACTGTACATTGCTTTTACCGTGTCCATCTTTCGAAGTATTTTTGATCTGTTCCAACAGTCATATTCATGGTCTTAATTGAGTTACAGTGCTCTCTATTCAATGTTTCCATGGTGGCATTTTACTTGTTCCCTTCCTTTTCTTTGCTACTGTATGTTTTGGTGTTAGCACTATACCCATTATTAGTTTAGCTGCTCAGTAACAACCTATTTAGTTTGTTATATCACATGAATTTCTCTTAAAACTCTTGATTACAATGTTCATCTATTTTACCATTTTTCTCACATTTTGGTTCTTATTTACTTTCTGTATCTTTCATTTATGTTAAATGTCTATCCATCTCTATTAAATCAAGCAGGTCTGCCCTTAAATCATTTTCGTCTGGGTTGACAGCATCTTCTTTCCTCTCTGTCATCTGTAAGTAGCCTACTGAAGGTTCCAGAAAATCTTCCCATTATGCATCCGCTTCAGATGCACCCTGCTTCATCTACTACTCGTTCATATGGGAACCCTTTGGCTCATCATTCCACAATATTACCTGCGTTAGAGTTGCCACTGTTTCCCGCTCCTTCCCTTACTTTGCAACTTAAATTGGACTTTTGTTCCTATTTCATACAGATGGCTTCAGATTATCATCATGCTGCAAATCTTCAGATGCCTCCTGAGCCACCTGTTGCTACATCATCTGGGGACCCGTAATTCCATCATGCCGCCACACTGTCTATGTTGGAGTCTCCATACTAAATCCTTAACTATGCAGATAACTTCAATTTCTGTTTGTTTACCTTCTATGTTACTGATCCTTTTTTCTACATTCCCACTTTGCTTTCTTATTTTTTCTATTGTTAAATGTTCCCATATTTGGCTGTCTTTGCCTAGATTTCTCTTCAAACATCTCTGGAGCTGCTTTTTTTGTATTGATTAGTCTGTCTGTCTTCTTTGCATAAATATTGCACCTTACATGATCTTTTTTTCTTTCCCATGTCCATGTTTTTTAATGCCTTTCAGAAATCTCTGGGTTTTTATGTTTGTATTTTTGCACTTCCTCTGTCACTTCTTTTTCAAGAAGGACAAAAACTCCATCTATGTAATGTTTTTCACACATCTGTTGTATTAATGAATACAACTTTGTCTTTTAAGCACCTGACAGCTTTTCTTGTGCAATCATTTTTCTTAACTCAGATTTCTCTTTTAATCTTTCTACATATGGAAATTCTGGGCTTCTCACATAGTAACAATCAATACACAACTTTTTAATTATCCTCAATAGTCCACTTTGTCATCTTTAATGGCCTGTCAGTTTTTCTGGACTGCTTCCTCTTTCTATAACATGGAGACCATACCCCAAATAAATGTGGCCCCAAGGAAGACTGAAATCATAGCTAGCCTGTAATGGTTTGCAAAAGTACTCAGGGAAGCCAAAACAGCTGCTGCGCAAATATAATTTTTAGATGCATTTTTAAAGAATGCTTGAGAGGTATTCACTGGCCTTAATGAATGCAGTCTAGGCACAGAAGGCAAAGATTTATTGCATCTCTCATAAAATAATTTAATGCAATCAGTTTTTTGCATCTCTTGTAAAAAAAATTAATGCAATCAGTAAAGTATCTGGATAGAGTAACAATTTAAGTTTTACAACTCGGGTATTATTAGAGAAGGACAAAAACAGCTGTAAATCTTTCCTTAAATATCTGGTTTTGTACAAACAAAATCCAAGGTTTTCCATGACATATATTTTAACTCTTCTACTAACAGCTTCTTCAAAAGGAAGAAGTTGTTTCTCTAAAACAAAGTACAAATTCCATAGTGGAGCACGGATCCTTGATAGGAAGCTGGATAATGAAAGATAATTAAAGTAGCTAGATAATGGAAGTACCTCTGGGAAAGACCTTACACACTTTGAAAGATATTTGCGACAAAGACTTAGAATTCTAATGAAAGTCAGAAAATAGCAACAGGGTGCACTGTAACAAACAAACAGCTTAATACTGTGACAAAGACCTGAAAAGGAACAGAAGCCCATACAAAAAATATACCACATCCATTTATTTTTGTAAATTTTTTCCAGTATTAGGCTTCAGGGCAGAGTTACGAAGCTAGACTATTCTGGAGGGGTATGAACAGAGGTGGTGCTACACTGAGGCATACCACATCACATATCCCACTGTAAAACAGTGTGTCCCAGTAAAAATACAAAGGCAATCTTTATCATTTTTAATGTTCATATAACTGCAAGGCTTGCCGATGCTGAAATGTGGTTCCATGTTTTCAGCAGCAGGCCACCAAGAATCTGCAGCATTATCTGACTCCAAGTAAGAAAAGCTGACATGAACTTTTGTGCCATAAAGAGAAAAAAAAAGTTGTGTCTTACCATAACATTCCATCTGTGTTGTTGATCTTCTTCCAGTCATTACAGAATGCCCTTCTCCCAGTTACCTCAGATCAAGTTTGCATGCAACATATAGAAGAAAAGCAGAGGCCATTTCTGTGCAGAAACCCTGAAACACCACAAGGACCCATAAGATCCACCAGTAGCCTTTGGTGGGGGACGGAAGGAGGGTGTGATGACTGGAAGAAGATCAACAACACAGATGGAACATTATAGTAAGACATAAAGTACAGTTTTGTACCTACCATAAATGTAGATGTCCGATAGATATGCAACTGCAGTCCTAACATATGGGTTGTCCTGCCTCAGGCAGCCCTTCGGTCGGCCAGATTCCAAAGTCTGGGTCCGGCGTCGGCTGATGTCGCCTCCTCCCCGACGTCAGAGTGGCTGGGGTATAAAGGCATCAGCCGGCGCCATCTTCTTCAGTGTTTCTTGCCCCAGATGCCAGGAGCCCTCCAAGGAAGGCTAAATTTTGTGAATGGATAAACAAAAAATCCAGAAATGCACAACAGTAATAAACAGATAAACCATAACAGATATCCCCAGCTTATAGGAAAAAGGGGGGGGAATGAACCCAAGGGAAAAAACAGAGGGGTAGGAGGGAGGGAAAACCTGAATGCAGTTGCATATCTATCGGACATCAACATTTATGGTATGTACAAAACTGTACTATGTCCTTCAAGAATGCAACTGCAGTCCTAACATATGGGATGAATACCATAGCCAAGCTGGGGGTGGTAGGACTAAGCAAGAGAAGGTGTAGCTAGAAGGCCCTGCAGGACTGCCGAAGCAAAGCCTGCTCGGGATCTGGAGTATAATGGCAGGTTGTAGTGTTTGGTAAATGTATGCACGGAGCTCCATGTAGCAGCCTCTAGAATGTCTTTTGTAGCCACTCCTCTTAGAAAGGCTGTGGAAGTGGCCATAGCTCTGGTGGAGTGTGGTCTAATATTGACTGGCACACTTTTTCCATCGAAAGAATAACAGAATCTGATGCAGTGTCCAATCCATTTTGAGATAGTTTGCTTGGTGACTGCCTTTCCTTGTGCCCCAGCAGCATAGGCTACGAACAGTTGGTCAGACTTCCTGGTAGACTTTGTTCTGTCCAAGTAGTAGCGTAGTTGCTTGTGAATGTCTAAAGTATGCAACAGCTTTTCCCCTTTGTTTTGAGGGTTAGGAAAGAAAGTAGGCAGGTGAATTGCTTGGTTTAGAGAGACTCTGGATATCACCTTAGGCATGAAGGAAGGATTGGTCCTAAGAGAAACTCTGTCCTGATGAAAGATGAGGAAAGGAGGAACTGCCATGAGGGCCTGTATCTCTGAGACTCTTCTTGCTGAGGTGACTGCCAACAGGAAAACCGTTTTCCAAGATAGGAATTGCATTTCTGAAGATGCTGCTGGTTCAAAAGGAGGAAGTGTTAATTTTTCTAAGACGTAATTGAGGTCCCATGCAGGAATTGGTTGTTTCCTTGGAGGTTTGATATTCTTTATACCCCTTAGAAACTGTCTTAGCAAAAAATGCGAAAACACAGGTGGATCACAGTTGTAATGTGCTGAGATAGCTGAAGCGTGGATTTTGATGGAAGAGTATGACAGGGCACTGCGAAACATTTCTGCCAAGTATTCTAATATCAGAGGTATGTTCATCAGGGATGCATCCTGGCCCTTGTTGACATTCCAGATGGTGAATTCTTTTCCATTTGGCCGAATAGGTTTTTCTGGTGGAAGGTCTGCGTGCCTCCAACAAAATTTCCTGAACCTCTTTGGAGAGGGAGTCATGGATCCCAGTCATGGAACTCTCCAAGCTGTCAGCTTTAAGGTTTGCAGCTTCGGACGAACAGTTTTGTAGTCGTGCTGAGTCAGGAGCTGAGGCCATTGAGGCAAGGGCCACGGTTTGGTGTGAGTAATGCTCAGTAGCAGTGGGTACCAGTGTTGCCTTGGCCAGTCTGGAGCTATCAAGATTCCTCTTGGTTGTTCTGTCTTGATCTTCAGTAACACCTTGGTGATTAAAGGTAGGGGAGGGAATGCATAAATTGTTAGGGCATTCCAACTGAAGGAAAGAGCATCCGTTTTCCAAGCTAGAGGATGGTAAATCCTTGTGCAAAACCTTTCCAGATGATGATTGAGAGGAGATGCAAAGAGGTCTATGTCTGGCCTTCCCCATGCACTTGTTATTTGTGAGAAAATGCGTGGGTGCAGCATCCATTCGTGTGGATCCAAGAAATTTCTGCTCAACCTGTCTGCCAGAACACCGTCCTTGCCCGGAACAAACTGGGATTGCAAGTAGATGTTCAGTTTCAGGGACTTTTCCCAAAGAGTCATTGTTAGTCTGCAGAGGGGGTAGGAATGAGTGCCCCCTTGTTTGTTTATGTACCACATGACAGTGGTGTTGTCTGTCCTTATTAGCAGATGGCCTTGCTGAAGAGATTTTCCAAAGGCTTCTATTGCATGCATCACTGCCAACATCTTTTTGATTTATGTGCTGATGCCTTTCCATGGGAGTCCATTGCCCTTGAATGCATCTGCCGTCCATGTGCGCCCCCCATCCATGGTCTGAGGCATCTGTTGTAATAGTTTGACTTGTTGGAGCTTTGCTGAAAGGCATGCCTTCGTTTAAGTGACTTGCTTGAGCCCACCATAAAAATTCCCTTTGCAGGCATGGTATGAGAGGAATTATGTGTTCTAGGTTGTGGCTGTGTTGAGACCACAAGCTTTTGAGGTACCATTGTAGTTTTCTCATGTGTAGTCTTGCCAAAGGGATTAGAAGAATGCAAGATGCCATGAACCCCAGGGCCTGCAGGGTCTTCCTTGCGGTCAGGTGGGTTAGTTTTGCTAGGCCTTTGAAGTAGTCTGTCAAATGCTCTTGAGGCCATTTCTAGCTGTGTGTTCAGCTTTGCTCCTAGAAAAATAATCTCTTGGGATGGCAGTAGTCTTGATTTTTGAATGTTGACTGTGCATCCCAAAGCCTGTAGCAACTGAATGACATAATCCAAGTGTTTTGTCAAGGTTTGTTTGCTGTCTGCTTGTATGAGGCAGTCGTCTAGGTAAGGGTATATTTGAATCCCCTGGAGTCTGCAGTGTGCCACTACTGATGCCAGGCATTTTGTGAATACTCTGGGCGCAGTAGATAAGTCAAACGGCAATGCTGAGAATTGATAATGCTCTGTTCCTGCAAGAAATCTGAGGTATCTTCTGCAACTGTGTCTGATAGGGACATGCAGGTATGCCTCCTTGAGGTCCAGAGTAACCAGCCACGACCCCTTGCCCAACATGGGAAGAAGTTGCTGTAACGTCAGCATCTTGAATTTTGGCACCAAGAGAAAAGTATTTAGTACGGACAAGTCCAAAATAGGCCTCCATTGCTTTTCTTTTCTTGGAACAAGGAACAGTCTTGAGTAAAATCCCTGACCTTGTTCCTGAGGAGGAACCTTCTCTATTGCTTTTATTTGTAACAGCTTTGAGACTTCTCTGAGTGCCTCTGCCCTTTGATTTTGTGGCAGGTTTGGCATGCCTTGTCCTGTTGGTAAAGAATGGAAGTGGAACTTGTAACCTCTGTCTATTATGTCCAGAATCCAGTTGTCCTTTGTTATAATGTGCCAGTTTCTTGAGAATAGAGATAACTTTCCACCTAAAGGTGCTTCTCTTTGAGCCTTGGAAGGCGGAGCGATAGGTAAGTCATTGTGATTGTCCCTGTGGTGCAGGTGAAGTACCTGTGCCACTTCTTTGATTTTGAGGTTGCCACTGTCGGCCCCTGTAGGAGCCTCGGTATTGCCCTCTACCTCGTGCACGCCTGTTCTTTCCCCTTTGAAACTTGTCTGAGTCTGGAAAGGACCAATTCTTTGAAGGCCAATTCCTGCTGAATCTGGGTGGCTGAACCTGGAGGAAATCTTTTACCGTCTGTACTGATTTTGCCTTCTCCTCAATAGACTTCAACACATCCTGAGCATTAGCTCCAAAAAGCTTCTGTTTATCCAGAGGTGCGTCCAGGAGCTTTACTTTAACATGATCCGGCAGTGGCTGCTCTTTCAACCAAGCATGTCTACGGATAACAGCCCCTGTCATAGCTGCCCTACATGAAGCCTCCAATGCATCATAACCACACTGAAGAAAATGGTTGCTAACCTGCTGAGAATTATGTACCAAATCCTGCAATGCCTTTCTATCTATAGGCTCAGGAGAGGCTAGCTTTTTCTGCAAATCATCCAGCAAAAAATCCTGGTACTTAAACATATGAAAAAGGCAGTTAAGTGACCTCATGGCAAGGGTGGTAGAGGTATAAACTTTTTTACCCCATCTCTCCAGGGACCTTGCTTCCCTGTCAGCTGGTAGAGGATTTTTAGCCGAGGAAGAAGCCACTCCTTTGGGGCCCTGTGAAATAGTTTCTAGATCCACAGATTGGACCTTAAAGAAATGCTTGTGAGTGTCAGGGAACCTGTAATATCTGTCTGGCTTGACAGGAGCAGGAGGGAGAGAATCAGGGGAAGCACTGGAGTCTGAGAAAACATCATCCAGGACATCCAAAACTGGAGGGATAGCCAAAGGCCTGTGCTGGGGTAACTTGAGGAAGGTACGGAGCCTTTAACTAGAATCACAGAATTCCTGACCCTGCCACTTAAAATGTTCCCTCATGGAGTGGAGGACTTCACCGAAAGAAAAATCCTCCAGAGGAGAGGCAGAGGGAATTGATTTCTCAGCATCAGAGTCTTCATAGGCTTGGAAGGATTCTTCTTGGGTATCTGAATGCTCTGAAACCCCAGAGGCTTCATCTGAAGAGAGGTTGTCGGCCTGCTCAGTTCTAGGCCTTTTTTCTGCAGGTGGCTGAGAACCTCTGTCTGGATGGGGCTGAGACCCCCTGATAAGAGAGATTAGATCTGCAGCAAGAGACATAATCTGTCTATCAGAAGAAGGGGCCTGTGAGGTAGGCTTAGGATGGGCCTTGGCCTGGCTGGCGGCCTTAGCACGTGCAAAGGCCTTGATGGACATGGATACAGGAGGCCTAGCTGCCCCACGTGCAGGGGTAACCTTGTCAACAGGAATGGTGTCGGGTAGCTCAAGAACTTCGGTTTCTGGAGGAAAATCAACAACCGGCACCGGTGTAGGCTCCGAGACCGAAGAGCGTGTTAATGCGGTGTCGTCGGCCTGGAGCGGTTGAATAATCGCTTCCGAAGGGACCGAAGCACTCGCGGAGGGCTTAGGAGTAGTATCGGTAGAAGACGTGGGCCGAGGGTTTCGGTCCCGGTCCTTACGTTTTTTGGTAGTTTGTGCTGTCGGTTGTTCCGACAGCATGATGTAAGCATAGGATTCGCCAAAAAAGTTTTTGGCAAATTCTGCCCGGCGCCTGAGAGTGCGCTTATTAAAGCAAGCACAGGCTGAGACGCCGTGGTCTGGGCCCAGGCAAGGGAGGCAGTAAGAATGGAAGTCCTTATGAGGTATTTGTTTACCACAAGACAAACAATTATTAACTTTCTCAATTTGTTCTGACATCGGCTGAGGCAAGAAAATATGTTCCCCAACGGGGTACTTAGCTTTTTAGATGACTTTGGTAACCGAAAACACAGGAGCTGACCGACCGGCACTTGCGAACTGCTTCTGCTTTGGGCACCGTGCGGCAAGAAAGACTGAAGAAGATGGTGCCGGCTGATGCCTTTATACCCCAGCCGCTCTGACGTCGGGGAGGAGGCGACATCAGTCGACGCCGGACCCAGACTTTGGAATCCGGCCGACCGAAGGGCTGCCTGAGGCAGGACAACCCATATGTTAGGACTGCAGTTGCAATCTTGAAGGACATCTTCTTTACCTGAAGTTGTTAATCTTCTTCCCATTCATCACTGATGGGACAGAATCCCAAGTTACTTGAAAACCTGGGTGGCCCTTATGGAAGTACATTCCTGAGAACCACTGAGCCGAAGGCCACTCTTCCCCTGGAGACCAAATCCAATTTGTAATGTTTGATGAAAGTATGGGGTTTAGCCCAAATGGCTGCAAATGTCGCCCATAGAAGCCCTGGAGTGAAAAGCAATAGAAGTTGCAATGGCTGTCGTTGAATAAGCTTTGATATGAACAGGTTTAGATTCATTCACCAGTGAGTATGAAAAGGTGATACAATCTCTGAGCCATTTGATAAAGTGACTTTTGATATGGCACATCCCATTTTTGAACTAAAAAAGGAGATGAAAAGTTGATCCGACTTGCGGAAAGATTTAGTCCCAAGTAGAAACGTAGTTGTCTATGTACGCCCAATGAATGTAGACAGTATTCTCCCTTATTGGAATAATTTGGAAAAAAACACAGGGAGCTTAATGGACTGGTTAACAGAGAAGTCAGACACCACTTTGGGGAGAAAAGATGAATTGGTATGAAGAGATACTCTGTCTTTATGGAAGATTAGATATGGACTCTTGATGGATAAGGCTTGTAATTCTGATATCCGTGTAGTTGATGTAACTGCTACCAAAAACAGAGATTTCCATGATAAGAATTTAAGGTCACATGTCACAGCAGGCTCAAAAGGGGGTAGAGAGAGAGACTAATACCAGAGAGAGATTCCATGTCTCTACAGGCAGCCTGACTGGGGGTCTGCTATGGAAAACTCCTTTGAGAAAGGTCTTGCAAAGGCGGGTGGATATAAGAGGAACGCCATCTGAACAGTTATGAAAATTGGAGATAGTTGTTAAGTGGACTCGAATAGTAGAAGCTGATGCCCCATTGTCAAACAACTCAGAAAGGTATTGAAGTATAACAGCTGTAGGAGTTGAAAAAGGATCTAGCATCTGATTATTAGACCAGATAGCGAATCGTTTCCACTTATCTCTGTAGAGTTTCCAGGTGGATGGTTTATGGGAGGCTAGAATAATATCACAAATGGGTAAGGAGAGAGTTTCCTGCCTGGCGACTAATGGAAGTGGAGAAACCAAGCTGTCAGCTTGAGAGTGGACCGATTTGGGGGAGTCCAGCCTTGGGCGGTGAGAGATTAGGTCCTGACTAGTGTCCAGGATCCACAGAGGTTGTAATAAGTGAGGCCGGAGGAAGGGGAACCATACTTGCTGAGGCCAAAAAGGGTCAATGAGAATCATTTTGCACCTCAACTAAATTGCTTTCTTTAAAAATAGGGGTATCAAAGGTATTGGTGGATAAGCATAGAGGAGACCTACGGGCCAATCATGAGTCAAGGCGTCTCTCGGTGACTCCCCATCTGGGGGGAAGAGGGCAAAGAAGCTGCTGCATTTGTTGTTTGAAGGAGAAGCAAAAAGATCACAGCAAGGCTGGCCACAACGGCTGAAAATTTCTGCCATCATGTTCGGATTGAGAGACCACTCGTGTGGAATCCCAATCCCAATCCACAAGGGGGGATCCACCTTGGATCCCGGAAACTACCGCCCCCGTGTATTATCATGGAACTTATAAACAAAGACATTGGCAACCTTCAAACACTGGACCCCACCCAGTTTGGGTTTGTGAAGGGCCGATCTTGTCTCCTGAACCTGATTGACTTCTTTGAATCAGTCTCCAGAGCCATGGACAAGGGTAAGGTGGTCCACACAGCCTATCTAGACCTTGCCAAGGCCTTTGACACCACCCCCCACTCTGGCACAAAATACACTGAACAGACCGATATCTCCAACATCTTGGCAGACAGGTTCAGTGCAGACTTCACCCATCTCTCACCCCCAAAAGGGCCCATAACCATACCAGAAGAATGTAGTGCCCCTGAAATCACAGACACTCAGGTTAAAATAGCCCTCTCCAAAGCCAAAAACACAGCATCAATGGGACTGGATGGTGTCCCAGGCTGAGTCCTACAAGAGCACAAAGATAAACTAACCCCTCACCTAAACACACTGTTCAAACTCAGCCTCTCTACAGGCTATGTGCCCATAGAGTTGTGCACAGCAACAGTTATTCTGCTCCACAAAGGTGGACCCCTGGGAACTATCGCCCTATAAGCCTGACTAGCTTGGTCTGCAAGGCTATGGAGCGAATCATCATGGATCTCATTAACAGAGACATTGGGAACCTGCAAACACTGGACCCTACCCAGTAAGGGCAAATCATGCCTCCTAAACCTGGTGGACTTTTTTGAGACAGTTACCAAGGCTATAGATGAGGGAAAGGTGGTCCACACAGCCTACCTAGACCTCGCAAAGACCTTTGACACCATTCCCCATTCAGGTATTATAGACAAGCTCACCAGCCTGAACATAAATACCCTACGTCACAAGATGAGTTGCCAAATGGCTCACTGACAGAACCCACATGGTAAGAGTTGCGGGAGCTAGGTCCGACTCTAAACCAGTTACAAGTGGTATTCCCCAGGGCTCAGTCCTAGGACCCCTCCTGTTTGGCATATACTTCTCAGAGGTACAGGCTAGCACAGGAGGACTATGGCTGACCAAGCTCGCAGATGACTGCAAACTAGGGGCTATAATTGACTCTCCGGCTGACACCGACATCCTCCAAAAGGGTCTCACTGAGATAGATACCTGGTGTCAAAACCATGGCCACAAGCTAAATGCCAAAAAGTGCAGAGTCTTCACCTCTGGAAAAAACATACCACCCACAAACTACCACATAGGTGGTAGCCCCCTAAATACGGAAGACGTAATAAGGGATCTGGGGACCCAAGTAGATAGTAACCTGTCCTTTGACAATCATATTGCCAAAGTGGTTAGAAAATCCTTCTATGTGGCCCACCTACTCACAAAAGGGTTTGCATCCAGATCAAAAGAGGTCATTGTGCCCCTCTATGCATCACTTATCAGACCCATCATAGAGTACAACGCCCCATTTGGGATGTACCCTACAAGACACCTGCAAAAGCTGGAAAGACCACAGAAGTACCTCACCAAGAGGATCACTGGCCTCAAACAGATGCCCTATGCAGCTCGACTGAAGAAACTGCAGCTGTACTCGGTTACATACCGCCTACTCAGAGGTGATCTCTGTCTGACATACAAGGCCATGTCTAACCCAGAATTGATAGACATGCTCCACCTAAAGAAAACCATATCTCCTCAAGCCACACGGTCTAGGGATCTACACCTCACCACAACAATAAATAGGATGTGCTGGTGGGATGGAATCCTATCCCAGAGACTTCCCATGCTTTGGAACAAGATTCCAATCTACATTAGACAGAGCTCCTCGCTAACACTCTTCAAAAGAAACCTTGATGAGTGGATGGGAAACAGAAAGAATACCCCGGGGATCACTTCAATGGCTCTGCTGGACAGAGGCACAGGGAACTAATCTAAGGGTGTGGTGTAAGCCAACACATTCCGGCTAGGCTTATAAATGCCTTCGGGCAGATAGCCTAGTACCTACCTATAAACCTATAAACCTATAAGGAGGATGCATCTGCTTAGCCTGTGCGCAATCATGTTGGGAGCTCCATGGGATATGCGTTGCTATAAGAAAGCAGTTGGAAGCTATCACCCAATGCCAAATTCTCATGGCCTCTTGACACAGGGGGTAAGATTTGGTCCCCCTTGTTTGCTTATGTACCAGACTACAGACATATTTGTCTGACTGGACTGCAATCATTCCCAATGGAAGGAGCGGATGAAGTGCCTGCAACGCCAACAGCACCGCTCTCATCTCCAGAACAATGATATGCAAGTCTTTCCCTGAAAATGGCCCCCCCACCCTATCAGGGAAGCGTCCGTGGTCACCATGGCGTTGGATTGAGGAGTCAGGAAGGAGCGACACCAAAGAATTTCATCTGCTCTCATCCACCAAAGAAGGAATTGGTGATGAGGATTTGTGAGTTTAGAAGTTTAAGATTGGACACCCATTGGGACAAAAGGAGCCATTGTAACAGTCACATATGCAATCTTGCCAGAGGAACAATCGGGATGGCTGCTGCCATAGACCCCAGAGCCTGTAAAACTTCCCTTGCTGACACCTTCCTTTAACAGAGTATCACTTGTACTTGTAATCTTAACCTCTGAAGCCTGTGAGGTGGAAGAGACACCTGGCTTGTTTGAGTATTGAATACTGCTCCTATAAATTTCAATTGCTGGGTAGGATGAAGATTGGATTTTTTCCCAGTGGACTGTGATGCCTAGAAACTCCACCAGTGCGAGAGTGTAGCAGACGGCCATGATCAGTAGGCACTGGGTAGGGGCAGAGAGGAGCCAATCGTCTAAATATGGAAACACCTGGAATCCCTGAAGTCTCACAATAGCTGTTACCACTGCTAGGCATTTCGTGAATACTCTGGGGGCCATCGAGAGACCAAATGGCAGGGCTCTGAATAGGTAATGATTGGCTACCAGCCGGAAGCGAAGGAGACTCCTGGAGCACTTGTCCATTTTGATGTGGTAATATGCATCCCAGAGGTCCATCAAGCACATCCAAACACCCTCGCGAAGAAAAGGAAGAATGGATTGTATCCTGACCATGCAGAATTTGGTTTGAACCACTGACTTGTTTAGTTGGCTGAGATCCAAAATAGGTCTCCAGTCCCCAGTCTTTTTTAGCATCAAAAAGAATCTTGAGTAGAAACCGGATCTGCACTGGTCTGAGGGGACTGGTTGGATGACTTGTTTTTGACACAGCTTTCTTATCTCTGAAGCCGCCTCTTCCCTTTGACTGGGTGGAACATCGGGAAGGCATTTTGAAGGTTTTGGGCAAGATATTAGAGGGATGTAATAACCTCTGGAAATTATTCTCTGCACCCACCGATCATTTGTAATAGAGTGCTAGGCAGTTTGGTGCAGAGAAAAACGAGCTCCGACTGCTTCCAGAGGAAAGCAATCTGGCAGCGCTTCAGGTGTGCTGATAAGGTTGTCCAGAGAAAGAATCCCTGGAGTCTTGGTTTCAGGACCCCCTCTGCCCCTAAAGGGGCATCTTCCACCACTGGAACCCACTCTGCCTCTGGGGGAATTCTCACCATGTGCGCTGCGGAAAGGGCCTTGAGATTTTTTGTGCCATATCTTTCCACTCCTCTGGCTCCTGGAGAAAGAGCGCTGAGGATTGGAAAAACATAGGCCAATGGCAAACAAGATCTTTCCATCATGTTTGCACCTGGCCAGTGTGTCCTTCACTTTAGAACCGAGCAAAGTGGAAGGTTCGATAGGGGCATTCAAGAGGGAAGACAAAGGAGTCTGCAAGGTCACAAATGCACATCCAGGTGTGACGTCTCATAACTACGCCTGCACCCGCAGCTCTAGCCGCCCCTTCGGTTGGGTGCGACAGCAACCTCGTGGACAAATTGGAGACAGACTCTAGGGTTGCAAGCTGAAGAGCAATTTTGCCACATGCCCAGTCAGAAACTTGACCCACGAAGGCTCCAGAAAGTTCTGAGATGAGATCCCTTCGGAGCCTCGTAAAATATGCCAAGTAATTCAGAGAACTGACTGCAAAGGTCGCTGAAGCAAAGACTCACTTTCCTAATCTGTCCACCGCCTGGGACTAGTTGGGCGGGTGGACAGCAGGACTTTCCTCCAAAAGGTCCTTTATTGTGACCGCCACCACGACCATAGCACCTACTGGCAAGCCACTAGACCAATGGGGCTGTTCCTCTGGTGGGGAAAGAATCTTGTCCGGTCTCCAGGGAATGGCCTCAATGGAATCAGGGTTCTTTCACGCACGGTGCACAATGAGCTGGACTAACACATTGGCAGGTGGGGTCACCCAAGTAGAAGGCCGAGAGCGAAAAGCCTGCAGGAAGACTGACTCCTCTGAGGAAGGATTGGACGGCTTCCAGTCACCCCTCTGCTTCAATATTTCCAGGATGTCTCTAAAGGAGACATCGTCAGGGGGTGACCGTGGGGACCCTTCCCAATCATCGTAATCCATATCCTCAGTGAGGGACTCCTCTGGGGAGTCAAGATATTTCCTCTTACACGCCTTCTTCTGCGGAGGTTCTTCAGTGGGAACGTGTGAAGAAGACTCGGAAGGGAAATTACCCTGGACAGGTGTTTCCTGAGGCTTGTGCTCACAGTGTCCTGGGGAGGTGGCCCGTGGTAGCTGTAGCTCAGAAGGAGCAGAAGGAAGATCCGACATAGGAGGAGCGCTTCCAGAAGCAAGCACCATCTCCATCTCCCGGAAAGCCAGTCCACCCGAAGAGGAATGGGAGCCCGGAACAGAGGAAGACAATCTCGAGACCAGGGTCACACTCTGCTCTGCACGGCCCACTCCCAGGGACAGAGACTCAAGCAAGATTGGGGCGGGTGCCGCCCCCGAATCTGAGGATGGAACCGATAAAAAACTTGGAACCGTACTAGGAGCCGAGGGTTCCACCCACCAACCATGAGACTGAGGAAGGGACGGTTCCATAGGAACCGAAACCCAAAGGGGGGGCCTCAAAGCTTCAGAGAGAGTCACTGTCTGTGCCAAGGAAAGGGATCCCACCAAGGACATCGGATCTATGGGCCTCAGAACCGGAGGAGAATAAGTGTGAGTCATGGGGGGAAAACCCGAAGTGGGATGGGTTTTTGGAAAATTTGTAATCCCTCTGGCTGTCAAGAGCTGATCGATCAGGCGCACCACATCCAATTCAGATAGACTCCTGGTGGACCTTGCAGACACTTCGGAAGAGAAGTCAGGTCGGTCCAAAAAAAGGGCTATAAGCCTGGCCTGAAAACGGGTCCAACAACGGGGAGTACTGGGTCCGTGGTGATGGAAATGTCTGCACCGAAGATTCCAACTTGGAGACAGTTGGTAGGGGCACTAATGGTGCTGAGAAAGAACTCTGTGCCAAAGAAATACCTAGAGTAGAAGTTATAATGGGCTCCGAGGAGAAAGTCGGAACCGACTTCGGTGCGGTGAGGGGCGAGGTCGGTGCCGAGGCTACAGAAGACAATAATGTTGAAGCTGAAGTTGTTATTATAGTCGGTACTGAAGATGTCGGTGCCAAAGGCGGTGTAGATGTAGAAGTCATGGTAATGTCCACAGAGGCCACTGGAGCTGAGCTCGGAACCGAAATATTCGGAGCCGAGATAGTGATCTTATACTCTGTAGAAGATTTGTGGGACTTACCCTTATCACCAGCCTGTGAAGAGGGATCGGAATGAGGATGTTCTTGTCCTTCAATGGAGGGGATGAGACCTCAGACACAGAAAGGGCCTCTGAGAAAGGTGACGGTAGTAGGCCTTTCAAGATAAGCTTGTTTTTCCTTTCATTCAGCATCCGCTGACTGAAGCTTATACAAATCTGGCGAGGAGGTTTCACTAACAAGTGGGAAAACCCCAGACAATAGACACAATCATCATGTAAGTCACTGTTGGGGAGTCTGCCATTGCAGGAAGTGCAATGTTTGAACCCCAAAGTCCCTTTATCAGACAGATACAATACACAACCAAACAAATCCAAAAAAAAAGTACAGAAAAGAGAGAAATACCAACGATGGTATCAAGGATACCACAAGGGTAGGAGAGAGCATTTACCAATGATGGTAAGAGAGATACCAGAGGGCAGAGCTAGATATAGTGAATAAGGTAGAAAAGAGTTAGAACAGAAAAAAATTTAAAAATACAGTAAATTTTTATAAAAATATGACACTTAGCTGGAGAGCTCGGTGAAACACTGCTACATGGCTGCACGGCAAACGAGATCTGAGGTAACTGGGAGAAGGACATTGTGGGTAGCAGCTTAGCTCAAGAGTTTTTGGTGTACATGAGCTTGGTATTAGGCCGACTCGGTTCTGAGGGCTCGGAACCAAACCCATCAATGATGAATGGGAAGAAGATTAACAACATCAGATAAAAGCTTATGAATAAGCCCACATGAATTTCTCTGCATTAAAGAAAATCTAGCTTTAGCATGTGAATTCTGGCTCTAAAGTCACCTTCAATAGAAAAATATAGAAATGTTGGCATCAACTGAGCTCATGTTAACATTTTACAATAATAGATCAGATAAGTTAAGAGTGTGTGTGTGTGTGTGTGTGTGTGTGTGTGTGTGTGTGTGTGTGTGTGTGTGTGTGTGTGCACACAATTCTGAATTGCAGACAAGCTTCTTATAGTCTGTATCTCTAAATGTATTTACAAGCACTCAAATCATATTCAGAAAATTCTGGTTTTACGCTGAAAGCAATATGAAGCACTGTCCTGTTAAGTGACTTGTTCAAAGCCACACTGTAGGCAATTAGAGGTAGAAAGAATCAAACTCTGTACCCTTGACTCCAGAAAGCAGCTCATTAAGAGCTCATAGAATTCTTCCACTGCGCCAGTTAGATAAATTACTAGGAATTTTACAGTCTGTCAATAATGTCAGCTATTAGAGTCTTATAGTTTTTGTTCAGAAAATGCATGTTGAAGCAAACCTGTTCTGTTAACTTTTTATGTGAACTACAGGTGCTACCTCTCATCGCTCTTATTTTGAAAGATATCTCAGATTTTGTCTCACATTTGTGCCCTTTCCCTTACTAACTTTTTTCCTGGTAAATCACTGAGGACTACAGTCAGTCACTAATGCCAGTCATTAGATTTTCAGAGTCCCCGTTGCTCAGAAAATGCATGTGTGCTTACAAAATGTAAGGAAACAGGTACTGCAAGTGAATGTGCGTTCTTTGGCACTTAAAAGTTCTCAGCTCTTAACAGTCTTTTTTCCAGTAGTCAAAAGTACAGGGTTTGAATCAATGTGCCTCCACTTGCCTACTGTGTAATTTGAGGAAGTCACAACCAGATAGTGCTGCTGGGTCACGCCTGAAAAGGAACAATTTGCTCAGTGAATCTTCATAGTTACACAGATAAAATAAAATAAAAAAAAATTTTAAATCTGTTCCACAGTTATTTTTGGCTTTGTCCGTTCCTTGGAAAATGTGTGGCATTCTGGCAAATTGTTGTGAATTGTAGTCCCTAAATGATAGGCATGTGAGTTTCAGACTTTATGTCCTTCAGAAAATGGTAACACAAAGCTTGTTATTCAGATTTTTTTAGTATAACATTTATTTATTTATTTTTTAGTATAACAGAAATATTTAAAACCTGGTCCTGATTTTTTTGTCTGTGATTCTTGAAATAAGTTCAGCAGGCAGGAGGTTTTGCAATGGGTAGCAGTGGATGGTTCTGACACCAGTGTGCAGAGATACATTTCTGGGCCAGTATTTATGAATTTATTCATTTGCTTGATGTTAAGCAGATATCTAAGGTATACAGTCACACAAAGTGGCTGTAACTGACAGTTGTATGTGTTTGTGTGTGAGTGCAGAAGGCATAGTTGTCAAAAGTACCTGATTTTTTTCCTCATATTTGTGGTCTCTTCTGTGTAAAACTTAGGGTTTCCTGACAAAGTGTTGTGGACTGATGTCATCAAATAAACACAGACAAATGAGTTTCAAATTTCATACCCTTCAGAAAATGCTTGCCAATGCAACACCTGTAAAACTGCTAGTTTTACAGGTGTACAAGGCAGATATTTAAAATATATTCCTGATTTGGGCCTCTCATTTTCGGTCTTTCTCTGACATTTTTGGGTTTTGTCCTGAGATAAAAGGTAAAGAACTGTGAAGGACTGCCTGTAAAAGCATCTTCAGAATTGAAGCAGTAAATGTATTGCTGTGTCAATTTTTACTACTTTTGACAATCATAGCTGGTGGCCACAAGCAGTTGTTCGTCCGAAAATGGGGAGGCAGCATAGCTCTCAAATGTACCTCATTAGAGCAACATTCATTTTGTGAGTTTGAATGTTAAAACTCGCATCTTTCATGGTGTTCCATTTTGAAAGACTCTGTTAAAAAGCAGAAGAGTAAAGTCTGGGCAAACAGCCATGGTACACAGTACTTAATCCTATTAGTTCATCCAAATAACTAAGTATGTAAAAGCAGTTATCTTCATTTAACATGTTGTGAAATTCATAGCTGGAGATGCTTGTAAATACTCCATGTCTTGTTAGAGGTACTGTTGTGTTTCATATTTTGGAGACAAAAGACAGAAACCTACAGGATGCACTGGGTGGAGGAAAGCAAATGACAGGCTGGGGCTGATCACATTAGAGAATCCATTGTTATAGTTTGCTCAAAGATCTGATTGAACGAAGTGTCTTACAGCTCTTAGCTGAAGTCTTTCAATATTTTGGAAAAAAAACAGACAGATCTGTGGGCAGTGATAAAGCACACTGTCTAGAACACAAATACATCTTACATTATTACATTGTACTGTTTTTCATTTTCTTCTCAATGAGACATCAGAGCTATAAAGAAGTTGAGCATCATTTTTGGTGGCAGGTGATATATAATAGCAAACAGCATTTACAGTATCACTTCTACATTATTAATGATATGGTTTATTAAGAGGCACAGTATCAGTCAAATGCAATATTGCCATCATATTTATGTGATTCCTATACATCAGAGGTAGTATACTGTCTCGAAAAGGTCACATTCCACTTGGTCACAGTGTATGCGTTTGGAACTCAAGTATCTTATCAGAAGTCCCCAGGATTTTTATTTGACCTGCTTTCAGAGAATTTTTCGGATTTGTTTATTTTTATTTTACACTCGCTAAACAGCAAAAAGTGCTGCTTAGTGAGTATAAAATAATGGCTTGATCAATCTCACTGTTCATTTTCTCTTGTTTTATTTTAGCATGTATTAAAATGTTTGTTTTCAAATTTTATGGTTGCTACTCTCTGCAGCATTGCAACTGTCAGAAACTAATCAAAATCAGAAGAGACTGTGTGTGTGTGTGTGTGTGTGTGTGTGTGTGTGTGTGTGTGTGTGTGTAAGGGAGAGATTGATCCCTGGCAGCAGCAGCATCAGTTAAGAGGTCTGTGTACTATACCTCTCAAGTTCAACCTTTATACACAAGAAATCTGGACACGAATAATGGGGGACAAACGACTAAAAATAAGGGCAGATTTTAAATATTTCTCTTATACACTTAGAAAGTTGGGTTCCATTAGCATGTATTATCTGAATGATATGAAGTCTAAAACTCAAATGCCTGTCATTATTTAATGACTTTAACCCTCAGTCATTTGCCAGAAAACTACACATTTTATGAGGATGGGACCAAACATATGAGCCAAAAATCTGGACAGTTGAAAGGTATGCTCTGTTGACTCATCTCAAGATATTTGGACAAACCTAAATAAACAGGGGACAAAGGCTCAAAACAGGAACATATTTCACTTGATTATTAGGATTTTTGTTAGCATGAATTTTCTGAAACAGAGGTGTGTGTAAGACAGTGAGTGAGAGCAACAGTAAAGAGGTTTGCATATCTCAGCTGAAGAAATCTGGATAAACCCCAAAATAAAGAGGGAACAAAGATCCAAAAATAAGAACAGATTTTAATTACTGCTCTTATAAAATTACAAACTTGCTTAAATAAAAAGAATTAAGTTAGTATGAATTTTCTGAAGAAAATAATAGTCTGAAACTCAAATCTATGCCATTATTTAGTAACTTCAATCTCCAAAGACTGGCAACAAACCAAAGCGTTTCATGAGTAAGGGACCAAAAAATTAAGTAAATGCCTGGATATTTTTTAAGTGTTCATCCAACACCATTAAAATATACTACAGCAAGTTTGAAACATTTGGCAGAGACACTACTTTACATCAAAAATATATAACAAATAAGCAAGTACAACACAAGAATTCTACAGACAGCTCATTCGCTAAGCACAATAATGCCCTCCAGGGTGTGTGTTCATGTGTAATTAATGCCCTTCCAGGGGTGTAGAGGCCCTCCACCTTTGACATCAGGCCTCATAACACCGCTGGGTGGGCGTTAATTCCACATTAACACACACTATGTTGGACAACATTGCTTGCTCACTATGCATGAGTGACAGCCTGTCTGTGGTAAATTGTCTTACATGAAACCAGTCCGTGGAACAAAAAAGGTTGGAGACCACTGGATTAATATAAGTACTTCTCTTTTCCTTTTTTCCTTTACCCATGATATTCTGCAGAATATCTAACCTGAGATCCTCTTTTTCAAATTCACATGTTCATTTCTTTCCAAATCTGTCTCCTGTAGCATTGCTATTTGCACTTTGCATTTCTTAATATACTTAAGTATTCTTTCTTTTTTGTCTATACCTGAGACCATTCACATTCCAAGATAATATGGAAATTGTTGCCATTATGGAAAGAAGTCATTCTTCACTGCTTATAGATGGTGGCATTTTCTAAATGTCTATTTCCAGCTTTTACATTATAAGCACCCATTAATGTCTTCCATGCTAATCCATTACACATTTTTTGTTATCAACATTGGAACCTATGTCTCATTTTACAAGAGTTTTTGTTATAACTCACAAACAACATGCAAATCACTCCTAGAACATTCAGAGAACCTGTTAACTTAATACTAACACACAACCGTGTACAACTTCAAATAATGAAGTTTAAGCCTACTAATAGCAACATTTTTGCCAGACAGACAGCTGACAAGCTGCAATTAACCTGAAACTGAGGTTATCCATATTAAGACACTTTATTGCCTGTGCTTCAACTTTCACCAATTAAGGTCCGCTTTTTTTTGTCTTTTTTTGTTTTTAATCTTTATCCCCCACCCCAATGTGAAAACCACTTGCATATGTTCAGAAATCCTTAACATTTAGCTTTGAAGAAACCAGTGTTCTGTCTTTTATTGCCCTATTATCAGCTTACCTCCATAGAAAAGTAAATCAGAAAAGAAACATGTACTCTTGTGTTCAAGTCTGAAAGACAAGCTAAAACATTTCCTGCTAAAAAAAAAGGTTTCATTTTAGTCGGTGTTCTCATATCTACTTAAAATTTATTAGATTAAGCCAAGGGTCTTAATCCAGACATTCACCTATGCACAAGTAAGAGAAAAATATCAGTGCTATATATGTTATGATCTATTTACTTTTACACCTCATCGCCCACCTCAACAACCCAAGATTACACTCATTAACGTAAACATGCTTTTTATCAAGCTATTAATCTCTTTTTTGCACTCTGCCTACATTTCTTAATAGCAAAAAGAAAAAACGAAAGCGAAGAGGAAGAAGAAACAAAGGCATCCGTTTACTTCATCACATACAAGAACAATTAAAAATACATCACTATACAATATGCAATTTACATTGTGAAAACTTTCACAGAAATGCTGTTAAGAGAAAAAATTGTTTTACTTACACAGTTACTTTTTTCCTTCTTTCTCACTCAGCGTCCTTCCAAACATTAATGACATGAAGAAAAGCAAATGCCGTTCAGTTCCTCACAAGTTTAACAAAGTAAACAAAGTACACTCTTTCCACTTATTCTTATACAGCCATATTTCACAGATGTGACTGATGTTTTGCAGTCTCACATTTATTCACTAATTTCCATGTTGTTGGTCTTCCTGTTCATCTCTATCTCCCAACTCCAGATTCTGGTTCAATTCCACAGTACTCCTGATTCTTCTTGTCAACCTACAGTGGATATAAAAAGTTTACACACCCCCTGATAATACACCAAGTTTTTGTGATATAGAAAAATGAGACCACAATAAATTATTTCAAAACCTTTCCCACCTTTAATGTGACCTATAACCTGTACAATTCAATTGAAAAAGAAACAAATCTGTTAGGGGAAAAAATATAAAAAAATAAAAAACAAACAATAAGTTGGTTGCATACGTGTGCACACCCTTAAACTAATACTTTGCTGAAGCACCTTTTGATTTAATTATAGCATTCAGTTTTCTTGGGTAACACACCTGCCATCAATTAGGGAGACTCTGATTAACCCCAAATAAAGTTCAGCTGTCCAAGTAGAATTTTCCTGACATTTACTCAGTTGCCTGCTACAGCAAAAGCCATGGTTTGCAGAGAGGCTGCCAAGAGACCTACAGCAACACTGAAGGAGCTGCAGGAATAACTGACAAGTACTGGTTGTGTACTATATGTGACAACAATCTCCCGTATTCTCCATATGTCCGGGTTATGAGGTAGGGTTGCAAGACGGAAGACTTTTCTTACACAGAAAAACATCCAGGCCCAGCTAAGAGTTGCAAAACAATACATCAAGTCTCCCAAAAGCATGTGGGAAAATGTGTTATGGTCTGATGAGACCGAGGTTGAACTTTTTGGCCACAATTCCAAAAGGTATGTTTGGCGCAAAAACACTTTGCATCACCAAAGGAACACCATCACCATGGTGAAGCATGGTGGTGGCAGTATCATGCTTTGGGTTGCTTTTCTTCAGCTGGAACTGGGGCTTTAGTCAAGGTGTAGGGAATTATGAACAGTTCCAAATACCAGTCACTTCTAGCCCAAAACTTTCAGGCATCTGCTAGAAAGCTGAACATGAAGAGGAATTTCACCTTTCAACATGACAATGACCCCAAGCATACATCCAAATCAACAAAAGAACTGCTTCACCAGAAGAAAATGAAAGTTTTGGAAGGGCCCAGCCAGAACCCAGACCTAAATCCAATAGAAAATCTGTGGGGGTGACCTGAGGAGGACTGTTCACAAGAGATGCCCTCGCAATCTGACATATATGGAGTGCTTTGGCAAAAAAAGAGTAGGGAAATTTTGCCAAGTCAAGATATGCCATGCTGATAGACTCCTACCCAAGAAGTCTGAATACTGTAATTAAATCAAAAGGTGCTTCAACAAAGAATTAGTTTACAGGTGTGCACACTTATGCAACCAGCTTATCGTACATTTTTTATTTATTATATTTTCCCCTAAAATATTTTTTCAATTGAATTGTACAGGTTATAGGTCACATTAAAGGTGTGAAAAGTTTTGAAATTATTTATTGTGGTCTCATTTTTTTATATCACAAAAAACTGGCATTTTAACAGGGGTATGTAAACTTTTTATATCCACTGTATGTGCTTTTCTCTTTCTCTTAAGCATTTTCCTTTGGAAGAGAGGAAAAGGTTTAAATGGCAAAGTCTTTCCTTGTGCTTTATTACCAGGAGTCCCCTTCTGCTTGACAGCTCATTTTTTGTTGGGCAAACTTTTGCATTTCCTACTTAGCCTAATCTGCATCAAAATTATTTTGATTCTCCAGGAAACTAAAGTCTGAAGACAACTGGATACAGTAGCTTGAATATCCCACCTACCTCTCAACATTCTCTGATTACTGGAATAAATTTCTCTTCTCCCTGATGTACAGTGAATAATTATTTTCCTCAAACACTGTATTCTCTCCAACTTTTAATACCTTTTCCTTTTTCCATAACTTTGTCAGAACCAACTCTTTCTGCTGGTAGGTTTGCATCTTTACTAATAAAGGTCATGGCTGCTTTCTTATAGCCATATTTGGAGCATACACACAGTTTGCAGTTTCATTTAACAGTTCCTGTTGTGAAATACCAGTCCAGTTGCTTATTTGTGTCTTCATAAAATTAATACGGTCTGTTCCATCTAGTTTCTCTAGTATAACAGAAAATCTCAGATTTTCCTACATGCTCTGTCCTCCAATTCTACCACCTTGTGAGACACTTCTTGAGCAGTCTCATATTCAGCTAGCCTTTCCTTCATTTAGACCTCTGATTTTTGCTGTGTTATCAGTTCATCTGAATATCTGTTTAAAACCTCTTCCTTTTTTCATCCTTTTATTTGAGTTAATATACTCCTTCAGCATTTCATTGATTTTAATCAGCACTGAGCACATTTGACTTATTTTTTTTCCTCTAGATTACTGGAAGCCAAGTCTTGCACCAATACTGGAGCTTAAACTGCTTTTTGCTGAACAGCTGCAGGATTCTTCCCAGTCAGTGTTTTCTTGTCACATTTTCTATTTGATTTTCTTTCAGGGTCTCTTCATTTTTTCTTTGCAGGTATCCAAGCATTGTACTTCCTAGCCACTAATTGAATTTTTCTCAAGCTGACAATATCACTGGCTGTTTCTCAGTTTCTTCTTTCACACAGGGAGAGCTGAAGTTAAGCTGCCAATCAGTGTACAGTCATCTTGGAAGTCCACATATTTTAAAGTGCTGTATTTTTTAGTCAGTTGGTGAAAGACTAGTTGTGTTCTATCAATTGCCATTTGATAAGCTGAATTTTTAATGGATGGCCATACAATTATTTCTATACCCAAGTCCCATCCCACCAGTCCAATATAACATTATATTAACTTTAACTTGCTTCTGTTCTCCCTGCCTTATCTTGCTACAATGTAAAGCCTGTATATTAGTAAGAAAACAGATTTGCTTGCTTTAACATCTTTTACCTATGCAGCAGTCACTGATAAACCTCCCTCCTTTTCACATTTAAAATACCCAACTGCACACTATACAAAACTGCTTTAAAATGCCATGCAAATTATATATACATATCAATAAGAAAAACTTCTACTCAAAGTTACTTCTTTCCCTTCAGTGTCCTTCTAAATATTAACAACAAAGTGGGGCATATACTCTACAGCATGATTTACAGTTCAGCAACCGGTTATCATAGTCAAAATTCCAGTCTCTCAACCACTTTTTCTTGCAATGCTGCATTTCACATGTCTACTCCTAAACAGAATGGTACTGATGCTTACAATCATACATTTAGCCACCAATTTCAGTGTTGTTCAGAGATGCAGAATACCAGTGCATCAGTCTCTGATTCAAGTCCAAAGTACTCATGATTGTTCTAGACAGCTCCTGTACTTTTTTTGTCTCTCAATCAGTTTTTGTCTGGCAAAATCTATGAACTTTATTTCCAGAAGAATGAAAAGCAGAGTCATTATCTGTCTGCTGGCTCACTCTTTGTTAGATGAACATTTTAGCTCCTCATTAACATGTTCTGCATCAAAAAATGTAATTTACCTTCCAGGAAAAAAAAATGTGAAGACTGCTGAATACAGCATCTTGAATCTCACTCCTGCCTCAATATTCCTCAATTGCTAGGATAAACGTTTTTCTCTTCTGCCATGTGTACAATGAATAATCTTTCTCCACAACCTCTATGCTCTTCCAAACATTTAATACTGTCCACAGTTTTATCAGAGCAGGTTTTGTGCTGGTATGACTGCTTCTTTACTATTATAGGTTTTGGATACATTCTCATGGCTATATTTGGAACTCACATACCATGTGCCCTTGCAATTAACAAATCCTGCTGTGCAACATCAGTTTAGTTGTTTATATGTACTTTTACAAAACGAATGTACTCTACTCCTTTCAATTTCTCAGGTAGAACGGAAAGTCTGATTTTTGCTACTTGCTCCGTTTTCTAACTGTATTTTTTGAAACGGTTCTTTAGAAGCCTCATGCTCAGCCAGACTTTTCTTTACTGCAATATCTGATTTTACTGAAACATCTAATTTCTGTAGTTTTATCAGTTCATCTGAACTACAGTTAAACCTTTTTCAAATGTTTCATCCTTTTGCTATCTGACTTGATATATTCATTCAGTGTTTCAGTTACTTTAAACACCTCTGAGTAAACCTGATGTATTTTCGCATCCAAAGTACTGGAAACTATTTCCTGCACCAAAGCTTTTGCTAAACAGTTACACGATTCTTTCTAGCCAGAAATGTATTCTTTCCTTTTATGGCTGACTTTCTTTCAGGTTTTCAAAATGTATTATTTGCTGGTATCTAGGCAGTGCATTTACTAGCTGGTAATTACATTTTACCCAAACCAGCAGTTTAACTAGCCCTTTTTTCACAGTTTTTCACATTGGCATAGCTCAAATCGACCTGTTGATCAGTGTGCACAGTAGTCTTGAAAGACCCAAGTAACTAGCAGGTTTACTGTCATTTTAGAAAATGATCACTACACTATAATGTGGTACCAACCCTGTTAGGGTCTTCCAAAGTAATTTTAGATTGTCTGAAATAAAGGAATATTTTTAGTATGTAACCAAAGTTACGCTGAATCAACTTTCACATTTTCGTCCATGATCCAGATCACATTACCTTCAATTAAAAATGCAATACTTGAAAAATGATGGAAAAAAAAACACAGCACCAGTAATGATAGTTTATCACCTTCTCTGTTAAAAAAAAGTCCCATAAATTAACCAAACAGTTTTTCTGCTTCCAGTAAAATTGTTAAGGCTCAAAGTACAAACACAGTTCAGGGAATCCACTTAAATATTAAGCATTTATCCCCTTACACATGGTGTGTCAATCTGTTAAATTTCTTATAGCAATGTCAAGCCATGTGATGAGTATAAAAATAAGGAACTTTGTGCTCTGCTTACCTTTACATCAGTTCCATCAGTGGGCATGAATTCCTCATAAATGTAAGAACCAGTTTTTCTAACATTGCTTTCAGGAGAATACACACTGCTTCTGCTACCAATCTGGAAAACAAAATATATTATCTTCATTGTATTCAGCTACGGTCAAACCGATTAAAGTACACTTTATTCAGGCCTGCTTTATGAATGAAAATTAAACTAATCTTTCAGAAAATATTAAAAAGGCAAAATAGTAAAGACTGTAGTTCTACTTTTCTTATTTGTATAGCTACTTCCAATTCTAGTTCCACTTTGCCTCATAAATGCCAATAATCAGTATTACATTAAAAAAAAGAAAAGTACAGTTGTGCAAGTAGCACTCACCATGCCAGTAGATGTGCAAATTCCTCACTTGCAAATTGAGGTTATATTCTGTCCAGGATACAACTGGCCAGACTTCAAAAATCTCTGGTTGCCACACCTACACTACTGACTGCTGACTGGTTAGCCACTTGGAGGGAAATCAGCAATCAGAGTGCAGATAACTTCAGGACTTCCTTACCCAAACAAAATGAGAGATCTTGCTCATCCTGAAACTCTAAAAAGGTATAAACATTTAGCTTTTTATCTCCAAAAAAACATAAAAGTGAATCAAGCAATGAGGCGGGTATAAATTTTTTTTTATTAAAATTTCCACATACTTTTCACAGTTGAGATACTGCTTCATAAGATGTTCAAATGTTTTAACTCATACATATGCTTTAAATAATAAACAGCATTAGACCAATAATCATTCAGAAAAATTCCCTCCAAATATATTATTCTCTCCATTGGCATTTAAAGTAATAGCACAAGGTATTCTGTGTGTGTGTGTGTGTGTGTGTGCGCGCGTGTGTGTGAATTTTATATATGTGTGTGTGTGTGTGTGTGTGTGTGTGTGTGTGTGTGTGTGTGTGTGTGTGTGTGTATATATATATATATATATATATATATATATATATATATATATATATATATATATAGATAGATAGTGTTAAGTCATATAATCTTACTTATATAAAAGTCTATCTTTCAAGAGAGGTTTAAGCAGTACCTTATTACTGAGGCCAAAACAAGCATTAGCCCGCAGTCTGACTTTCCATTTTGTTTCAGCTACCTCAGTTTTATTCTCTATATCCCCCCTCTATAAACAGCTGTTACTCTCTCCATAACTAAAAACGTGAAAGTATGTGTATGCCCAGAGATGTGTATATGCTTGGCTAATGCATTATTAAGATGTCCTTTCTTTATATCATATATATATATATATATATATATATATATATATATATATATATATATATATATATATATATGCTCTCTTATTCTATCTCTGAAATGTCTGTTGGTCTTGCCTACATAAAACATTCTGCAAGAGCAAATCGCTAAATAAACCACATCAGATGTGTCACAACTAGCTGCTGTATTAAATTTAAAAACTTTATTAAAACCTGGGTGTATAAACTCCCCAGTGGAATCAATATATCTGCAAACGCTGCATTTCCTGCAAGGAACTATAACCCCCCTGTTGATCTGTGTTCAAATCTTTAGGATAGCAAAGCATAAGTTTTGGATTTCTCTTATTCTTAAAAGAGAATTTAGGTTGGTCTCTTACAATATCCTTAATGGCCAAATCACTAGATAGTATAGGCCAGTTTTCTTCACAACATCTGTTATAATGTTAGTGTTGTTCCCAAAAAACATAGTAGGCATGCGTACCGTATCACAAATGGAGCTTAACAGACATGTTTGTAGGTGGCACCTCTTGGGTGAACCAAGGTATCTGAAAGCAAAATGGATAATCAGACTGCAGACCTTTAAGGGAAATTTGAAACGTATGCTTTGCTATCCTAAAGATTTTAACACAGATCAACAGAAGGGGGGGGGGGGGGTTACAGTTCCTTGCAGGAAATGTAGCTTTTGCAGATATATTGATTCCACTGTGGAGTTTACACACCCAGGTTTTAATAAAGTTTTTAAATGTAATACAGCAGTTAGTTGTGACACATCTGATGTGGCTTATTTAGCAGTTTGCTCTTGCAGAATGTTTTATGTAGGCAAGACCAACAGACATTTCAGAGATAGAATAAGGGAGCACATACATGAAATAAAGAAAGGACATCTTAATAATGCATTAGGCAAGCATATACACATCTCTGGGCATACACATACATTCACGTTTTTAGCTATGGAAAGAGTAACAGCTGGTTATAGAGGGGGGGGATATAGAGAATATAAAGTACAGTTTTGTACCTACCATAAATGTAGATGTCCGAACTGGATAGCATCTGCAGTCATAACAACTGGGTTGTCCTGTCGTCAGGCAGCCCTTCAGTCGGCCGGATTCCAAAGTCCGGGTCCGGCTTCGGCTGATGTCGCACTTCACCCGACGTCATCTCTGTTGGTCCTCGGGTATAAAGGCATCAGCCGACGCCATTTTCCTCAGTGTTTCTTGCCCCAGATGCCAGTAGCCCTCCTGGAGGTTAAAATTTGGATAGATGCCAATGTTTCCAAAAGATAGAGGTAAACACAAAAATAAGCATGTATGTACATATATACAAACAAATACACCATAAAAGACTCCCCCCCACCAGCTAGCTATTAGGAGGGTAAAATACCCTAGGAGTACCACAGAGGGGAAGGAGGGAGGGTAATCCTGACTGCAGATGCTATCCAGTTCGGACATCTACATTTATGGTAGGTACAAAACTGTACTATGTCCTTCATGGATGCATCTGCAGTCATAACAACTGGGTAGAATACCATAGCCAACTAGGGGAGGAGGATAAAACTAGATTATGGTGTGTTTAGGATCCCTTGCAGTACAGCAGTGGCAAACCCTGCTCGGGATCTGGAATATAGAGGTAAGTTATAATGCTTGGCAAATGTATGCACGGAGGTCCAAGTAGCCGCCTCAATAATGTCTTTGGTTGCCACTCCTCGTAAGAAGGCTGTGGTAGTGGCTGTTGCCCTTGTAGAATGAGGTCTTATGTTCTGTGGAATTGGTTTTCCATGGAAGGAGTAACAGAATCGTATGCAATTTCCTATCCATTTGGAGATTGTCTGTTTGGAAATAGCTTTTCCTTCCCTTCCTGTTGCATAGGCTACAAAAGTTGGTCAGTCTTTCTGCTATTTTTTGTTCTGTCCAAGTAGTAGCGTAGCTGTCTATGTACATCCAAGGTATGCAGTATTCTTTCCCCTCTGTTTTGTGGGTTGGGAAAGAAGGTAGGTAGGTGGATTGCCTGGTTTAAAGACACTCTGGATACCACATTAGGCATAAATGTAGGATTAGTCCTCATGGACACTCTATCTTGGTGGAAGATTAGGAAGGGTTGCATTGCCATTAAGGCCTGTAGCTCTGAAACCCTCCTTGCTGAAGTAATTGCCAGTAGGAAAGCAGTTTTCCATGACAGGTGTTGTAGGTCTGCTGTTGCTGCTGGTTCAAAGGGTGATAGTGTCAACTTTTCTAGCACAAAGTTTAAGTCCCAAGCTGGCAAAGGTGGTTTCCTTGGAGGTTTTACATTCTTGATTCCTCTGAGGAACTGCCTGAGCAAAGGGTGCGAAAAACAGGTGGATCAAAGCTGTATTCTGCTGAAATAGCTGATGCATGTATCTTGATGGAGGAGTAGGACAAGCCTGAATGAAGAAGTTCGCCAGATACTCTAGAATGTTAGGCATATCTATGTTTGACACATCTTTTCCTCTTTCAGTACTCCAAATGACAAACCTTTTCCATTTTCCAGCATAGTTCCTTCTTGTTGAAGGTCTGCGTGCTTCAAGAATAATGTCTTTAACTCTTTGAGAAAGTTCTGGGTTAGCTGTTGCTATGTGATGTTCCATGCAGTCAGTTGCAACGTTTTTAGGTTTGGATGTATGATGCTGTAGTTGTTCTGAGTTAGCATCAAAGGCATCAGGGTATTGGCCACATATTGTTCTGAGACATGCTCCTCAGCAGTGGGTACCAGTGTTGTCTTGGCCAGTTTGGAGCTATCAGGATTATCCTTGGACGTTCTTCCTTGATTTTTAGTAATACTTTGTGTATCAAGGGAAGAGGTGGGAATGCATATGCTGTCAGGCCTTTCCAGCTGAAGGACCGCGAATCCACTTTCCATGCCAGTGGGTGTAATGTCCTTGTGCAGAATTTTTTGAACTGGTGATTGAGAGGTGATGCAAATAGGTCTATCTGAGGCATTCCCCATTTCTTTGAGATGGTCTTGAAAATGTCCGGGTGCAGTTTCCATTCGTGGGCATCCGATGTGGTTCTGCTTAATATGTCTGCTAGAATATTTTCTTTTCCCGGTACAAACATTGCCTGTAACTGGATGTTGTAGCTGAGTGCCAGGTTCCACAGCTCCAAAGTCATTCTGCATAGGGGTATGAATGAGTGCCTCCCTGCTTGTTGATGTACCACATGACTGTGGTGTTGTCTGTCCTTATCATCAACTGGCCCTCTTTGAGAAATGGTCTGAACCTTTGGATTGCCAGTTTTACTGCCAGCATTTCTTTTAGGTTGATGTGCAGGTGAAGTTGATCCTGTGTCCACAATCCTTGCACGCATTTGTCCAGCATGTGGGCCCCCATCCTAGGTCTGAAGCGTCTGTTGTGATGGTCTGGCTTGCTTGACATCTGCGAAAGGGTAGGCCTGGGTTTGTCTGGCATGCCTGAGCCCACCATAGGAACTCCTGTTTTAAGCATGGAATTAGTGGGATTTCTGTTTCTAGGCTGTGACTGTGTTGGGACCATAAATTCTTTAGGTACCACTGTAGTTTTCTCATATGTAGTCTGGCAAGTGGGACCAGGATTATGCATGATGCCATGAAGCCCAAGGCCTGCAGTACTTTTCTTGCTGTTAACTTGTTCAGCTTTGTTAGTGCCAAGAAGTAAAGAGGGAGTTCTTTTTGTTTTACTGCAGTTAGGAATGCCATTTGTTTTACTGTGTCCAATTCAGCCCAAGAATGTCCTTGTTTGGGATGGTATCAGCCTTGACTTTTGTAGATTGACTGTGTATCCCAGTGCTTGTAGCAAGTAGATGACCCTTTGTAAATCTGTTGTCAGCTTGCTTTTGTTGTCCCCTTGTAGCAGGCAGTCGTCCAGGTATGGGTAAATTTGTATTCCCTGTAGTCTGCAATGGGCAATTACTGATGCCAGGCATTTTGTGAATACTCTGGGCGCAGTAGATAAGCCAAAGGGCAATGCTGAGAATTGATAGTGCTCTGATCCTGCAAGAAATCTGAGGTATCTTCTGCAGATTGGTCGAATGGGGACGTGCAGGTATGCCTCCTTGAGATCTAGAGTTACCAGCCAACACTCCTTGCCCAGCATGGGAAGAAGTTGCTGTAGGGTCAGCATTTTGAATTTTGGGACAATGATGTATGTATTTAAGGCGGACAGGTCGAGAATTGATCTCCAACTTTTTTCCTTTCTTGGAACTAGGAATAGTCTTGAGTAGAACCCCTTTCCTTGCTCTGCAGTTGGCACTTTTTCCACAGCTCTCATGTTTGCTAACTGCATTATCTGTTGTAGAGCCTCTGTTTTTGATTTGGAGGTAGATTTGGCATTCCTCTTTTGATTGGTAAAGTGTGGAAGTGGAACCGGTATCCTTGATCTATGGTTTGTAAAATCCACTTGTCTTTTGTTATATAGTGCCAGTTTTATGAAAATAAGGTTAACTTTCCGCCTAGAGGAGCTGCTATTTGTTCCCTGGTAGGCGGATTTAGGATTAAGTCACTGTGGTTGTGTTGATGTGGTGGCAGTGGTTGTGTCTGTGCCTCTGTTGTTACCTTGCCACTGTCGTCCTCTGTAGGCACCTCCTCTGGATTGGTTTCTGCCTCTGGAGCGTCTGTTTCTGCCCCTTTGAGATCTTGTGGAGTCAGGAAAGGACCAATTTTGGCAGGCCAGTTCCTGCTAAACCTTGGGGCTGAACCTGCAAGAAATCTTTAACCGTTTGAGTGGATTTTGCCTTTTCTTCCATTTTCTTCATAACCTGCTGGGCAGGTGTACCAAACAAACTTGTCTTATCCATAGGAGCATCTAGTAACTTTGCTTTAACATGATCCGGTAAAGCTTGCTCCTTTAGCCATGCATGCCTTCTTATCACTGTGCCAGTCATGGCTGATCTAAATGAAGCCTCCAGTGCATCATAGCCACATTTTAAGGAATGGTTACTAACCTGTTGTATGTTATTTACCATTTCTAATACATATTTCTTATCAAGAGATTCATCAGTGGTTAGCTTTTTAGTTAACTGATCAAGCATAAACTCTTGGTATTGTATCATGTGAAACTGACAGTTTAAAGCTCTAGCTGAGAGAGTAGCTGAAGTGTAGACCTTTTGCCCCATCTGTCTAATGACCTTGCTTCCCTTTCAGAAGGAATAGGGTTTTTAGCTATGGTCGGCTACTGCCTTGGGACCCTGGGATATAGTTTCGGGTCTGCAAGAGGGGCCTTGTAAAGGTGGTGATGAGTGTCTGGCACCCTGTAAAATCTGTCTGGTTTGGCAGGGGCTGGAGGTAAAGAATCTGGAGCGGAGCAGACATCATTGAAAGCATCATCCACCACAGAGAGAACAGGAGGTATAGCTAAGGGCCTGTGTTGTGGAAGGTGCAGAAAAGTCCTAAGTCTTTTTCTGGAGTCTGAAAAATCCTGTTGCTGCCATTGGAACTGCTCTCGCATGGCATGTAAGGTTTCCCCAAAGGAAAATTCTTCTGGTGGGGAAGCAGCTGGAATGGATTCTTCAGCATCAGAGTCTTCAAAATTAGAGAAAGGAGCCTCTGGCTGGTCGGTTATGTCTGATTCATCGGCTGAATCATCAGATGACACTGGCTCAGGGGGCTCTGCCCTAGGTCTCTTCTCTGGGGCTGAGAGGCCCTGTCTGGGTGAGATTGAGATCCTCTAATTAATGAAATTAAATCTTCTGCCAGAGTAAGCATTTGAGAACTAGAGGAGGGCCTGGTTGAAGGGGTTTAACAGGCACTGTTTTAGTAGTCTTGGCTGCTTTAGCCCTGGCGAAGGCCTTAATGGACATGGCTGCTGGAGGCCTAGCAGCACCACGTGCTGGGGTAGAGACATCCAAGGGAATGGTGTCTGATAAGTCAGTGGCAACCACCATAGTGGGTATAATTTCTGAGGCCGATTCAAGAATGGTAGCAGGGGCCTCAGTTGTAGAGATAGATTCAGCTGTACTTTGATCAGTTTTCTCGGTTTCGGCCGAAACCGAGACACTCGTGGTTTGCTTAACCATGGTTTCAGCCGAAACCGCGGACCGCGAGTGTCGGTCTTTATCTTTGCGTTTTTTGGCAGATTGGGTAGTCGGAGGATCCGGCGGCATAATGTACGCAAAAACAGAACCGAAAAACTGTTCAGCAAACTCAGACCGACGCCTAAGCGTTCGTCCGTTGAAAGAAGCACAGGCGAACAGGCTGCTACGTCGTGGGCTGGGCCTAAACAAGGCAGACAGTAAGAGTGGAAATCTTTATGAGGTATTTGTTTCCCACAGGTTAAACAATTATTAACTTTTTCTGACATCGGCTGAGGCAAGAAAGAGTCCCCAGCGGGTACTTAGCTTTAGAAGTCTTCGAAGTAGTATTCGGTAGAAGTAATCTCTGGATCCGACCGACCGGCACTTGCGAACAGCTTCTGCTTCGGGCGCCACGCGGCAAGAAAGACTGAGGAAAATGGCGTCGGCTGGTGCCTTTATACCCGAGGACCAACAGAGATGGCGTCGGGTGAAGTGCGACATCAGCCGAAGCCGGACCCGGACTTTGGAATCCGGCCGACTGAAGGGCTGCCTGACGACAGGACAACCCAGTTGTTATGACTGCAGATGCATCCATGAAGGACATCAGTGGTATCTGGAGCAAAATGGATTATCAGACTGCGGGCTGATGCTGGTTTTGGCCTCAATGATAAGGTACCACTTAAACCACTCTTAAAAGATAGCCTTTGTATAAATACGATTATATGACTTGACACAAATATATATATATATATATATATATATATATATATATATAATATATATATATGCACACGCATACACACACATATATATACAGATACACACAATACCTTGTGCTATTACTTTAAATGCCAATGGAGAGGGTAATGTATTCAGAGGAAATTTTTCTGAATGGTTGTTGGTCTAATGCGGTGCATTATTTAAAGCATATGTATGAATTAAAACATTTGAACTTCTTATGAAGCAATATCGCAACTGTGAAAGCACTTATGTCGTAATTTTAATAAAAGTTATTTATAATGCCTCATGGCTTGATTCACTTTTGTTATTTTGGACATATTCCTTAGTTTTAAGTGAATCATTTATCCTTAGTGCCACAATTATTGTCGGTTGCTATTTAGCTTTTTAACCCAACAATGAACTACATACAGTAGAAGGGGGTGGAGGGTGCAAATACTCCAACAGTGAAGGATACGACCATCTACTGTTACAGCAAGTGCAACTTCTATGTCCATCATTCGCACTGCTACTCCTGCAGTAGCCTTTGGTTATTTGGGTTGATTGCTAAAGCTTATCCAACCCAGGAGGAGGAAGGAGTAGCGAGCAGGAGCCCCTGGAGAATGATCAATGTAAAGCCAGTCCTGGACCTAGAAAAAGAATCCAGCATGTAATGCTTTGTAAAAGTATGTGCAGAGGACCATGTAATTTCCTATAGAATGCTTCCGGAAGCAAATACTTTCGAAAATGTCATCAAAGAAAACAAGGTTCTATTAGAAGGCGCCTGGAATGTTTTAGCATGCTGTGAATAACAAGGAAAGAGGTAGTAAGGAACAACCAATTGGAAATGTCTGAATTAGCACATTTATTAGTTATGTACTTACCGTAACTTGGTACCTATGTTGTCCTCTTCTCATTCTGCTTCACTGATGGGTTATGGATCCCATCCTTGGATCCGACTCGGCCACCTTCCAAAGACTTCAGCTTCCAGGCTTGAGCCCCTCCCTTACCTATAATCCTCCACCTCTAGCACAACCTCCTTAGACAGAGTTCACTGCCCATATAAATAGGATAGAGCTCAACCTGAAACATGGGTTCCAGCAAAGGCTCTTCCAGATCCTTTGGAATCAAAGTGTTTTAGAGGGGGATGGCTGGACGGGAAGGTGAAGCAGAATGAGAAGAGGACAACACAGATACCAAGTTATGGTAAGCACATAACTAATAAATCTGAAGTTGTTGTCCTCATTCTGCTTCACTGATGGGTCAGAGTCCCTATCTACATGATTTCTTGGGTGGCCTCAAGGAAGGATATGCCAGAGCACCAAGGAGCCAAATAATGTTCTGGTCCTAGACACTACAACGTATAATGGGTCACGAAGGTATGAGACTTGGACCAGGCAGATGCAGCACAAATGTCATCAACAGGAATCCTAGATGAAAAAGCTGCTGATGTAGCAATGGATCTTGTTGAATGGGCTTTTTGGAGGAGTAAGCAACTTCAAACCATTTTTCTCATAAACACAGGAAAAGCAACTGGTAATCCAATTTGCTATTGTCACTTTTGATACCGCTTGACCTTCACAATTAGTTGAAAAAGAGCCAAAAAACAACTGCTCTGATTTTCTGAACTGTTCCATCCTATGACGGTAGAAATTTAGCTATCTGTGAACATCTACAGAATGTAACAAGTATTCCCCTTTGTTGGACTAATTAAGAAAGAACACTGGCAACTGAATGCACTGGTTTATATTAGCTGTAGTGGTGACCATTGGCATGGATGAGGGATTAGTATGGGGGGGGGGGGGACCCCTATCCTTGTAAAAAATGATGTAGGAAGGTTTGGATGAAAGACCTTGCAATTCAGAGACCCTTTATGCTGAAGTAATGGCAGCAAGTATAGTGGACCTCCAGGATAAATTTTTCAAGTCACAATTATTAGCCAGTTTGAAGGGGCTTAGGGTCAAGGCTTGTAAAAGAACAGTCAAATCCCATGGAGGAGTTTAGTCCTTGATTGGAGTTCTCAGAAGAAAAATATCTTTCATAAAGGCTTTACATAAGCTGTCTGAGGCAACATATCCCGAAGGTAATCCCAAATGAAAGTTGGATATGATTGCCAACTGGAGCTTAATGGTTGCAAAACTAGAAATTTGCTTATATAAAGATTCCAGAAAGGACAGAATCAAAAGAACAGGAGCTGAAAAAGGGCCAACATAATTATTAGCAGCCCAAATAGAAAATCTTTTCCATTTACTCTTATAAACCTTCTTAGTAGAGGCTTTCTGAGAAGCCAGAATGACAGCTTTGACTGGAGAAGAAACCTGTACCCTCTAGCAATCATGGCAACTGGGAAAACCATGCGGTTAATTTAAGCGAGGTGAGATTGGGCTGGAGTCCTAGTAGCGAGTGAGAAAGGAGGTCCGGTTTGGGGTCCAGTATCCATGGAGGATGTTTGAGGTGAGGCCAGAGGAAGGGGACCCACACCTGATGAGGCCAAAAGGGGAGCAATGAGGATCACTGTGCTCTTCAACTGCTTGACTTTCTGAAGAAATTTCAGGATCAGAGGAAGAGGAGGGAAGGCATAAAGGAGACTGGGGGCAAATCGTCAAGCAGAGAGTCCCTCGGGGAACTCCATGAAAGAGGGATCAGAGCAGAGTAACTGCTGCATTTGTTCTTGTAAGGGGACGCAAAGAGGTCACAGCAGGGGAGACCCCCAACTGTCAAATATCTCGTTTGCTACTGCCTGATTGAGGGACCACTAGTGGGGCAACAGAATAGAATTAGTGAGTCTGTCTGCTAACATGCTGGATTTCTCCAGTACATATGTTGCAAGCAGAAAGCGATGTGAAGAGCTCACACATTCCCAAACCCTCGTGGCCTCTCTGCAGAGAGGGTATGAATGGGTTCCTAACTGCTTGTTGATGTACCAGACTACTGTTATGTTGTCCGTGTGAATAGCAATGGTCTTTAGAGGGAGAACCTCCTGAGACGCTTGCAATGTTAAGAGGACAGCTCTCATCTCAAAGACGATTATATGCAAATCGGTCTGAGTCCACATGCCTTGGACCATCTTTAGAATTGCCCCTCCACCCTAGATGGGAAGAGTCTGTGATCACAGTGGCTGAAAGCGGGAAGAGTGAAAGGTCTGCCTACTGCTAGATCTGATTGAATCCACCACTGTAGATGGAACCTGCAAATGTTTGTCAGTCTGATAGGAACAGATAAGGACTGACGTAGAACTGACCAATGAACAGATAGTGTCCATTGAAGAATGCGCTTATACAGTGGATATAAAAAGTTTACACACTCCTGTTAAAATGCCAGGTTTTTATGATATAAAAAGAGAAACCACAATAAATCATTTCAAAACTTTTACCACCTTTAACATGACCTATATAACCTGTGCAACTCAATTGAAAAACAAGCAAATCTGTTAGGGGGAGAAATATTAAAAAAAAAAAAAAAACATGCAATAAGATGGTTACGTAAGTGTGCACACCCTTAAACTAATACTTTGTTGAAGCATCTTTTGATTTAATTACAGCATTCAGTCTTCTTGGGTACACATCTGCCATCAATTAAAGAGAGACTAACCGCAAATAAAGTTCAGCTGTCCTGGTAGGATTTTCCTAACATTTACTCAGTTGCCTGATACAGTAAAAGCCATGGTTCGCAGAGGGCTTACAAAGCATCAAGGGCTCTCATTGTTGAAAGGTATCATTCAGGAGAAGGGTACAAAAAAATTTCCACAGCACTGGACATACCATGGAACACAGTGAAGACAGTCATCAAAAAGTGGAGAAAATATGGGACAACAGTGAAGCTGCAAAGAAAGTACAGTTGTGTACACTTACCATAAATGTAGATGTTCAATTGTATTCACTGTTACAGTCATCACACTTGGGTTATCTGCCTGCAGGTAGCCCTCAGTCATCCCAAATACCAGAGACTTAGTATTTCTGTGTCGGTTGCTGTCGTTCCAGGACTGACATCAGGTCGTCAGGGGTATAAAAACAGGCAGCAGACACCATTACATAAGTTTTTCTTGCCTCAAATGTCAGGAACCCCCCAAATAAGGAGCTAAGTTATGGTGGGAAAAACACCACAAGTAAAAAGTAAATACCAATAGCCCTGTAAGGGGTGAGTAATAGACATAAAGAGGAGAGAGAGAGGGAGAGAGAGACAAGGGGGCTGGAGGGTGGGAAACCAGGATTGCAACAGTGAATACACTCGAACATCTACATTTATGGTAAGTGTACACAACTGTACTACGTTCTTCGTGTTTCACTGTTGCACTCATCACACTTGGGTTGATTCCCAAAGCTGAAGAAAGGGTGGAGGCAGTCAAGAAGAGTTGGGGCTGGCTAGCATGCCCTGCAGGACTGCTGTTGTAAAACCCGCCCTGGATTTGGAAAAGATAGGCAGGTGGTAATGCTTGGTGAAGGTGTGTACAGAACTCCAGGTAGCAGCTTACAGAATGTCCCTGGTAGGGACTCCCCTGAGGAATGCTGTAGAGGTAGAGGTTGCCCTAGTGGAATGTGTTCTGACCCCCTGAGGGGTGGGTTTCCCATGGTGCTTGTAGCAGAAATGGATACAGTGCGCTATCCATTTGGAAATTGTTTGTTTTGAAATGGCCTTGCCCTTTGTGCTTGGTGCAAAACTGACTAGTAACTTGTCAGATTTCCTGAAGGGCTTAGTCCTATCAAGATAGAATCTGAGCTGTCTGTGCGCATCCAAGGAGTGCAGGATCCTTTCCCCTTTATTTTGTGGATTAGGGAAGAAGGTTGGCAAACGGATAGCTTGGTCGAGAGCCACACTGGACACCACTTTAGGCATAAAGGAAGTGTTAGTCCTGAGGGAGACCCTGTTAGCATGAAAAATAATGAAGGGTTCCACAGCCATAAGTGCTTGTAGCTCAGACACTCTTCTGAAGTGATGTCCAGAAACAAGGCTGTTTTCCAAGAGAGGAATTTTAACTCTGCTGATGCTGCAGGCTCAAAGGCGGGTAGCGTGAGCTTTTTCAGTATAACGTTAAGGTCCCAAAGCAGGGGTGGGTGTTCTCCTTGGTGGCCTTAAGTTGTTTGCCCCTCACAAGAACTGTTTGATGAGAGGGTGAGAAAAGAGAGGTGGCTCAGTGTTGTAAAGAGCCGAGATGGCAGAGGCATGGATCTTAATAGAGGAGAAGGATAGGCCTCTGTGGAGTAGATCTGCTAGGTAATCCAGGATTAGAGGTAAGGAGGGCAGTGCTGTGTCCTCTCCTTTAGATTGAATCCAGGAACAATATCTTTTCCACTTATCAGCACAGGATTTCTTGTACTGGGTTCTTCTGGTTTCAAGAATGACATCCAGCACCTGCTTGCTTAGGCTGGTCACTGGGGGAGAATTCAAGGAATAAACCAGGCTGCAAGATTCAAGGTTTGCAGATACAAGATCTGTCTTCCCTACTGAGTGAGGATGGTTGGGATCTGGGGTAGGTACCAGGGTGGCACCGGTGGCAGGATGCACAGTAGTGGGTACCCCAATCCGGGGCAATCAGGACTGCTCTTGGTCTGTCCTGTCTTATCTTGAGTAATATTCTTGAGAGAAGAGGCAGAGGGGGAAATACATAGATTGAGAGGTTTTCCCACTGGAAGGATAGGGCATCCACTTTCCAGGCCATGCTGTGAGGTGTCCTGGTGCAGAATTTGCTGAACTGGTGATTGCAGGGGGAGGCAAAGACGTCCAATTCTGGAGTCCCCAATTTTTGGATTAGAAGGCTGAAGGTGCTGGGTTCTAATTGCCACTCATGTGGGTCTAGGAGATTTCTGTTTAAGTCGTATGCCAGAGAGTTTTGTTTGCCTAGCAGAAATTGAGCTTGCAGATGAAGATGCATGTCCAAGGCTGTGTTCCACAGGGCCATGGCTAGCCTGCAGAGTGGATAAGAGTGGGTTTCCCCCCTGCTTGATGATGTACCACATAACTGTAGTGTTGTCTGTTTTTATTAGCAGGGTCCTGGTGAGTGTAGGGATCCGAAAGCTGTCAGAGCATGCTGAACAGCTAGCATCTCTTTCTGGTTGATGTGCAGATGAATTTGAGTTAAGCTCCAGTGGCCCTGAATGCATTTGTCATCCAGGTGTGCTCCCCAGGCATAGTCTGATGCTTCTGTGGTTAGGGTCTGGGCGGTGTGGGGTTGAGTAAATGGAAGTCCCTTGTTGTGGTTGCATGCTGCTGCCCAGCAAAGAAACTCTGTCCTTAGACAAGGTATGACAGGTATGATGGTTTCCAGGTCCAGAGAATGTTGGCACCAAAGACTTTATATGGAATTAGTTGAATGCAGGATGCCATGAACCATAGGGCCTGCAGGATTTTCCTTGCGAATAGCTGGGCCCTGGTGGCCATTTGAGAGAAGAAGCCTGTCAGACATGCTTGTTTTTCTGGAGTAAAGAATGCCATCTGGGATGCTGTGTCCAAGCTTGCTCCCAGGAATACAAATTTTTGACTGGGGACTAGTTTTGATTTCTTTTTCGTTGATAGTGTAACCCAGGGAGGTTAGAAGGCTCTTTACAAATGTCAGGTGCTGCAACAGCTTTTCCTGACTGTCTGCCTGAATCAGGCAATCGTTCAAATACGGGTAAATGTGAATCTTTCTCTGTCTGCAATAGGCAATGGCTGGAGCCGGGCATTTTGTGAATAATCTGGGAGCAGTAGATAAGCCAAAGGGAAGTGCAGAGAACTGATAATGCACAGATCCTGCCCTGAAACATAGGTATTTCCTGCATGAGTCCCTGATAGGGATGTGCAGATAAGCTTTTTTTAGGTCTAGGGTGGCTAATCAGGCATCTTTGGACAGCATAGGAAGAAGCTGCAGAAGTGTGAGCATTTTGAATTTTGGTACCATCAGGAAGGTGTTTAGAATGGAAAGATCTAGGATTGGGCACCAAGTGCCCTCTTTTCTGGGTACCAGGAAAAGTCTGGAATAAAACCCTTGACTTATTTTTTCTGCAGAAACAGGTTGAATTGCCCTTATGGAGACCAGGGATTGAAGTTGGTTTTGTGCCTCTGCCTACTGCTTTGGAGAAAGGTTTGGGAACCCTTTTGGGGTTGGCAGTGAGTTGAAATAAAATATGTACCCCTGGGATACAATGTTGAGGACCCATCGGTCTTTGGTGATGGAGGTCCAGTTTTTTTGCATGATGGGCAAGTTTTCCTCCTATGGGCGCTGGCAGTTAGGCAGAGGTGAGGAGTGGGGTTGAGAAGTCATTGTGAATTATTTCCATAAGGTGGTGGCTTACCACTCCCTGTTTTAGAAGTGGAGGCACTCCATTGCTTAGATCTCTGCATACCCTGAGACTGTAATCTGGGGGAGGGTCTGTTTCCCCTGGGTCTAGTTTGAGATGGCCTTGAGGGGGCTGGAAAGGACCAATGTTTTGAGGGGTAATGCCTACTGAATCTTGGAGGCTGCACTTGCAAAAAATCTTTTAGACTGTCTGCAAAGATTTAGCTTTTTCTTCCATCTTTTTAGAACCTCTTCTGCTTTGGTGCCAAACAGATTGCCCTTGTTCAAAGGGGCATCAAGTAATTTTGATTTTACATGGTCTGGCAAGGTCTGCTCCTTAAGCCAAGCATGCCTTATCAGTACAGAATCAGTGACTGCTGCCCTGCAAGATGCATCTAGGGCGTCAAAGCCACATTGCAAAGTATGCTTGCTGACTTGGCTTGCAGAATGCAAAAGCTCTTATAATTCTTTACTATCCGTACAGTCTGTAAAGGTAGATCATTTTTGCTTAATAAGTTCCATAATATGTGGCTGGTATTTCAGCATGTGAAACTGGCAATTCAATGCCTTAATGGCAAGAATTGCAGAGGTGTATACTTTTTTTCCCCATCTGTCTAAAGCTCGGGAATCCCTGTCCGAAGGGGTGGGAGTCTTAGCTGTAAGTTGCTTTTATACCTTTAGGCTCCTGGGAAATGACCTCTGGGACAGCAGTAGGATTTTTGAAAAGAAATTTGAGAGAGTCAGGGACTCTGCAGTAGCTGTCTGGTTTCCATGGAGCAGGGGGTAAAGTATCAGTAGTTAGACTGGATACTATAAAGGCACCATCCACAACATCCAGAACTGGAGGAATTGCTAAAGGTCTATTTTGTGGCAAATCTTAAAAATTCTCTGAGTCTCTTTTTGTACTGAGGATAGTCCTGGCATTCTAAGTGGAAATGCTCTCAAAGTATGTAGGGTTTCACCAAAAGAAAAATCCCCTGGAGGGGAAGCAGAGGGAATGGATTCCTCTGCATCTGAATCCTCATAAGCAGATAAAGGCAGGTCTTCATATTCAGAAACCTCAGAGTTGTCGGACTTGGTCTGTTAAAGCTGCTGGGGACAGATCTCTTTTTCTCTTAGCAGGGGAAGGCTGGCTTCTCCTAATCAACATAATCAGGTCTGCTGCCATTTTAAGCATTTGATGTTGTGGCAAGGAAGCAGGTGCTTGAGTTTGGGTCATCTTTTTTTAGGCGTAGCTCGTACTCTTGGCCTTAGAAACTCGGTAGTTTTAGACAGAACTGAAGATGCAAAAGAAGTTGTTGGTTTGAGTCGAATATCGGTAGTGCAAAGAACTTCTTCGGAAGCCGGTGCCTGCACAGCGGCTCTGGAGACATTCACAGGTTCCATTGTCAAAGAAGAGTCTTGAGCCATACCGGACTCCGAATGGGTCTCGGTAGCGTCCTGCGAATCCATAGAAGCGGGCATCAGCGGCTGCGAAAGCGCCTCACTGAGTACCAGCGAACTGTCAACTAGCTTAACGGAAGCATCATCGGCAGTTTTGGACCTGTGCGGTCTGTCGCTGTCTTTATTGTTACATTTTTTTCAGAAGTTTGTTAGTCGGATGGCTTACTGAAGTCATTTCGGAATAAGGAGATCGAGAGCGAAAGTATTTAGCGACAAGGGTCCGACGACGAACAGTTCGGGCATTGAACAAAGCACAAAACCAACAGCGAGGTACGTTGTGGTCTGAGCCTAAACAGGTGACACGGTAAGAATGGAAATTTTGGTGTGGTATTTGCTTTCCACAGGCGAAACAATTGTTAACTTTTTTCTGACATCTGTTAGAGCAAGAAAAAAGGATCCCCAATGGGGTACTTAGTTTTAGAAGACTTCAGGATGATGCAATTCCGAAACGAAAATTCAGATAGCGGCATGACTGCTTCTGCTTTGGGTTCCTTGGCAAGAAAGACTGATGTAATGGCGTTGGCTGCCAGAAATACCAAGTCTCTGGTATGCGGGCCGACTGAGGGCTACCTGTGGGCAGATAACCCAAGTGTGATGACTGAAACAGTGAAACACGAAGAACATCTGGACATCCCTCCACAACTGATGAAATGACAAGATGAAAACTTGTCAGGGAGGCTGGCAAGAGACTTACAGCAACACTGAAGGAGCTGCAGGAATTTCTGGCAAGTACTGGTTGTGTATTACATGTGACAACAATTTCCCGTACTCTCCACATGTCTGGGCTATGGGGTAGGGCTGCAAGACGGAAGCCTTTTCTTACACAGGAAAACATCCAGGCTCAGCTTAAATTTGCAAAACAATACATCAAGTCTCCCAAAAGCATGTGGTAAAATGCGTTATGGTCTGAGACCATGGTTGAACTCTTTGGCCACAATTCCAAAAGGTACTTTTGGCGCAAAAACAACACTTCGCATCACCAAAAGAACACCATCCCCATGGTGAAGCACGGTGGTGGCAGTATCATGCTTTGGGGTTGCTTTTCTTCAGCTGGAACTGGGGCTTTAGTCAAGGTGGAGGGAATTACGAACAGTTCCAAATACCAGTCACTTTTGGCCCAAAACCTTCAGGCGTCTGCTAGAAAGCTGAACATGAAGAGAATTTTCACCTTTCAGCATGACAATGAACCCAAGCATACATCCAAATCAACCAAAGAATGGCTTCACCAGAAGAAAATTAACGTTTTGGAATGGCCCACCCAGAGCCCAGACCTAAATCCAATAGAAAATCTGTGGGGTGACCTGAAGAGGGGTGTGCACAACAGATGCTCTTGCAAGCTGACAGATTTGGAGGGCTTTTGCAAGGAAGACAGAATCCTACCCAAGAAGGTTGAATGCTGTAATTAAATCAAAAGGTTCTTCAACAAAGTATTAGTTTAAGGGTGTACACACTTATGCAACCAGCTTGTTGTACTTTTATTTTTTTCCCCTAACAGATTTGTTTTTTTCAATTGAATTGTACAGGTTATAGGTCACATTAAAGGTAGGAAAAGTTTTGAAATGATTTATTGTGGTCTCTCTTTTTATATCACAAACACCTGGCATTTTAACATGGGTGTGTAAACTTTTTATAGCCACTGGAGTACCTGGCTAGAGGAACAACAGTATAGCAGCTGCCATGGACCTCAGGGTTCGTAGAATCAGCCTGGCAGGAGGAGATGAAAGACTGAATGGCTTGAACTTGGAGTTTCAAGGTGTTGGTGTAGTGCTGTGGCAAAGAAGCTGTTTGGTTAATGGTGTTCAGCTGGATTCCAATAAACTCCAAAGTTTGAACCGGCTGTGGTTGTGACTTGTCTAAGTTTATGGTAATGCCGAGAAAGTGAGACAACTGGTAAAGGTAGTCTCTGGCCTGAGAAAGTTGCCGCTAAGTAGGGGCAGTCAGGGGCCAATAGTCTACATATGAGAATACCTGAAACCCTTGCAGCCAGAGATAAGCTGCAACCACTGCCATGCATTTGGTAAACATCTGGGGGGGACTGTGGTGAGACCAAAGAGCCGGGTTCTGAAGTGGAAATAACTGGCTCCTAGACGTAAGCGCAGATGACTTCTGGAGCGCCTATCGATTTTTAAGTGATAGTATGTGTCCTTGAAGTTCACAAAGCACATCCAATCATCATTCCTTAGCAACGGAAGGATGGACTGAACCATTACCATCTAGAACTTGACTTTCTTCATATACAAGCTTAGATCCAAAATGGGCTTTAGGTCCCCTGTTTTCTTTGGGAACAAAAAGAAATGAGAGTAAGTTCCGGACCCTCTCTGTTCAGCTGGGACCTCTTGGATGATTTTCTTTTGCAGTAGTTTGATCATCTCGGTAACTGCCAACTCCCTCTGGCTGGGTGGAATGTCAGGGAGTTTCTTTTGAATTTTTGTAGATGTTGGAGAAAAGGGAATGTAGTGGCTTCTGGATATTATGCTTTTCACCCAAGCATTTGTCATTATTTGGCCAAGGAGCTTGGGTGCAAAGAAAAACTGCCTCAGACTGCCTCCAGAGTTGGATGCTTCAGGAACGTTGAAAGGGCTTATCAGAAAAAGAATCCCTGAAGCCCTGGTTTTTCAGGCCCCCTCTGCCTCTAGGGCAGAATTTCCCATTGTAGCCTCCTCCTCTGCCTCTTTAAGAGCACTCTCCGCTTTGATCAGGGATGGAACACTGTGACTTACAGAAAATTTTTTTTTAGCCCCTCTGATTCCTTGAGTAGGTTTGTTGAGGAGTGGAAAACGTGATCCCCATGGCAGACAAGTTCTTACTCTCTTGATCACTGTGGGTCAGAGTGTTCTTAACTGATGGTCCAAACAGCGAAGAACCATCAAAGGGGGTGTTGACAAAAAAAAAAACCTTAAAGAGCTCAGCAAAATCACAAAGTCTCATCCAAGCATGATGACATACTGCAATGACAGTGCCAGCTGACCTTGAAGATCCATTCTCTGAGTGGGAAACGAGCCTCATGGAAGAATTTGCTATGGAAGTGAGAGGGGCTAGCTTAGGAGAAATCTTATCTAACTCCACCTTAGGCAAGCATCCTCCCAAGGATTCAGAGTGTTTTTTAACCAAGTCTCTCTGAAGGCGAATAAAATGTGGTAGGTAGTTGAGTGCTCTCAGTGAAAACGTTGCTGAAGCATAAGCTCACTTCCTGAACCTGTCCAGTGCTCAGGACTCCCTGATCATCAGATGGACAGTTGAGCTCTGCTGGGCGAGCTCTTTCTTGGTAGCGGCTGCCACCACCACAGCATCAACTGGGATGCCCATACTCCAGAAAGGATGGTCCTCTAGAGAGAAAGAATAGTGTCTGGTCATTTTGGTACTGGTTCTATGATGTCCAGCTCCTTCCAGGCCCGACGGGTGACAAGGTCTCTAAGAGCCTCCGTCTGGGGGACTTATCTAAGATGTAGATGGTCCTACCCTGAAGGCCTCCAGGAACACGGATTCCTTTGAAGAGGGTTTTTTGGAAAACCAGCCACCTTTCAACTTCATGATATCCACGATGTCTGTGAAGGAGACATCATCCAGTGCTGATTTGGGATACCTCTCTCCCTCATCATAATCCATATCCAACGTATGGGACTACACAGGGGAGTCCAAGTACCTCCTTGTGCACATCCTCTTCCACGGGATCTCCTCTGTAGGATATTCAGGAGAGGAGTCTGAAGAGGAAGGAACCACCTCAGGTGTAACAGACTGGAGGTCCTTCAAGACAGGCTCACCCTGGACAGAAATGGTAGATCCAAGGCCCAGATCCAATGCAGGCACATGGGAAGGAGCAGAAGTCAAAGGGTCCAGTACTCTGCTAACAGAGAAAGCCTTTTCTATTACCTTGAAGGCCAAAGGCCCCGGGGGAGACCCCACCAAACTCTCTAGGAGCCAAAGCTCCTGAGGAAGATGGAGGAAGTTCACCAGAACCTCAACTCCCACAGAGAACTGGACCCACGCTGTCGAGGGCCGAGGCTCCAAGGGGAAGGGACAGATCCGAAAGTACTGGAGCCAAACCTCACCCCTCTGATCTGGCCTCAACATCACGGATCAGGGACGCACTCTGATCCATAAAACTCAGAGCAGAGGCAGTCAAGGTGACGGTCGGTGACAAAGAAGAAACAGGCCTCTGATCTGACCCAGAATCCCTTGGAAGACAACTGTCCTGTGGCTCCAAAACTGAAACACGGACTGGAGAAGGAGAAAAAGGAGTAGACTCAGATCCATGATGGGAAGGAGCTGGAAGTACCCCCATCTGAATCTGAGCCTTGATAATAGACTTCACCATTTTGTCAACGTTGTCATAGAGGCTCCGAGAAGATATGGAGGAAGCCACTGAAGATGGAAGAGAGTGCCTAGGGGTCTGCAATATCTTAGAAGGCACTGTGGGAGAAACAATGCATCGAGCTGGAGATCGAGTAGAGGACTGCAGATCTGGAGATCTATGGGTCTGAAGGGGTGCAAGACAGCTATGATACAAAGTCTTAGGATCCGGAGACTTAGAAGAAGCTAAAGTCTCACTTGGAGCCATCAAATCTATAAGATCTGATGGAGCCGACATAGGCCTCAGCACCAACGTCCTCGAATCTGAATCCTTCACAGCCTTGGCAGGAGGCTCCAATGACACCCTGGACTCCTTGTGGCATAGTTTCCTGGCCTCGGAGCTGAGTGTATCCTTAGAGGGGGGTTTATCCACTGGTGAAGGGAGAAGTGGGCATAAGGCCCTTCAAAAATCAACTTATTCTTCCTTTCCTCAATACTTCTTGGATTAAACCCCTCACAGATACTACAAGGGGAATTCAGGTGAGCCGGCCCTAAACAATAAACACACCTATCATGTGTTAATGAAAGAAATATAACCACCACTGCGGCAAACTCTCTCAGTCAAAGAATAAAATAATGAGAAAGGTAGTCCATAAACTTATGGAAGACTGAGAGTGAAGCAGAGAGGTACAATCGTAATAAGGGTTTCCAAAATCCAATAAATCTCCAAAATCACTTGAAGTGCTCAACGAAATAAAGTATAAATTTTATTCAGACAAGCGCTTTCGCTAAGAGTAGCTTCATCAGGAACACCTATCATGTGTGTCAGAGTGTGAAATTTTCCTTTCACACTTGGACCACCTTTTAAAACCTGTAGGCTTATCCATGGTATAGGAGAGAGAGAGAGAGAGAGACATCAATTTACAGCTATATCTACATAAAATATAGAAGAAAAGAGAAAAACAAGGGCCAAAGCTCCAAGGGAAAGAAGGAGGTTAAGGAAAGATAAATATAGCCCTAATGCACCTTGAGAAGCTAAAAAGGGTAGGGAGAAAGTTAAAATACTCGAAATATAAAAAGAAAATAGAGAAAAAGCAAGAAAAATTATGAAAAACTACATTTATCCGCTCAGGCTCTAGTAACCACTTCTGGCAGCAAATGAGATCTGAGGAGGCTGGGCTTGGAGCGGAGGATTATGGGTAAGAGAGGAGCTCGAGCCTGGAAGCTGAAGTCTGTGGAAAGTGGCCAAGTCAGATCTGAGGATTGGATCCGTAACCCATCAGTGAAGCAGAATGAGAAGGACAACATCAGATTATTGACCTTTTCCAGTCTCTTACTAAGAATTCCACAACTGTAAAGGTTTCCTGAAGGATTTAGTAATGACAAGATAATACAAGAGTTACAGAAGTATAACCAGAATAAATAGACTTTATTCTCCCAGTCATTTAAGTTCTGAAAGAAAAAGGGCGATAGGCGGCTATATTCAAAGTAGACTTAAAATAATTACGCCACATAAGAAGACATTTTTCTACATATAGCCCCACAAGCATGGAAGAGCAAAAGAGTTAATACACCATGAATGGTTGGAACATGGATATTCTCTTGCAGGTATCACCGCAATAAACCACTTAGTGTACCAAAAAAAAAAAAATGAACAAAAAACAGACTGAATAGCTAGTTCAAACATAGACAGAAAACTTTTCCAGCAAAAAGTAAAGATGCCAGTTGTCACCCAACAAGTGACCTTGCATATCAACAAAATAAACTCTTTCTAGAGCAGCTTGAGCAAAGTCTAAAATGAAGAGGAGGATCCTGAGGCAAACATTCTGAAATGGTTGATAAATATCCATTGCCAAAGGAGTAAACAATTCACAGGATAGTAACTCACAGAAGTGTTTGAGAACCAGAGGTAATGATCCCAGACAGGGCCCTAGTCATAGATGAGGCACCAGAGAGAAAAATGTTCTCCACTGGTTAACAAAGATGTCCTAGTAGCAATATTTCTTGCCTCCTTTAGTATCTGCTGCACATTCTCACAAAAAAGTGCCTATAAGGTATAAGAACTGAACTGTCCAGTCAAAGTTGTTTGTGATTGTGGTTTATCAACCTCCCATTATATGAGTACATGTAATCTGTGAGAAAGCTTATGATAATTTATTCTTGTCAGTTCCATAACAAAGAGGAACTAATGCTGTCTGTGCCAGAAGGGAGTTACCACAATAATTTGCTGGACAGTCCTTCTAAATCTGCAGTTCTTTCTTTATAAAGCTCACAACTAGAATCTGAAAATTCCAAAGGATGAATATGTTAGGTCCACATTAAAAAAGAAAAATATTTTTTTTTCTCATAGGGTTGGGAGGGTGGTTTAATTGCTAAGGTGTTTGCCTTACAAACACAAGGTGCAGGGTTTGAGTCTCACAAGGGATAATTGGCTAGGCATAAAATGTCTCGCAAGGGCAATTAGCTTAGTACTAAACTATGAACCTATGTATAATCTGTCAGGAGAAATCATGAGAATCCTAGAAGCCACAAACCCTAGAATTATTAGACATTCGTTGGCCAAAGTCTCAGAAGATCAGGAAAGTTTTCAGATAAAATGAGAAGTTATCTACCTACCATAACGTTCCATGTTAGTGGTCTTCTTCTCGCCTTCTTTCTTGCTGGATGGGTCCGGAGCCGATCCTCGGCTCTGACTCGGCCTATACTAAAGCTCGAGAGCTATTTTTACCGGTTCGAGGCTACCCTGTATCCCACAATGCTAGGCGCTAACTACCCAGATCTCATTTGATAGCTAATACCATAGCAGTTCTGATCTCAGAACAAAGGAGAAAGAGGAATACCTATATATAGAACATACCAAGAAAAAGCAACCATGGGAGTCAAAGCTGGGATGAAAGAAGACCCAGAAGGATCCTTTCGGTCTGTCCAGGCTAGGGGGCTGGAGGGTGGGACGCAAGAAAGAAGGCGAGAAGAAGACAACTAACATGGAACGTTATGGTAGGTACATAACTCCTCAATGTTAAGTTGTCAATCTCGCCTTCATTCTTGCTGGATGGGACCGCATCCCTAGCACCGCAACCCTGGGTGGCTCATCGGAACAGACTCTTGAAGACGGTGGAACCAAAGTTAGCTCGGCTTCTGGAGGCCATGTCCAGTTTGTAATGAGAAATAAAGGTATGAGGAGAGGCCCATGTGGTTGCCGCACAAATGGAGTCTATAGGCAACCTAGCCTGAAAAGCTATTGTCGTAGCTAAGGCTCTAGGTGAGTGGGCTCTAGGCCTTGAAGGAAGTTCTTGATGCCTCAGTTCATAGATGAAATTAATCACAGAGGCCAACCATCTAGAAAGGGTTACTTTGGAAACTGGAAGGCCTTTCTTCCCTTCCGCATAAGACAGGAAGAGCTGCTCAGATTTCCTAACTTGCTTGGTTCTATCCAAGTAGTAACGGAGTTGACGGTGAACATCCAAAAAAATCAACTTTTGTTCCGCTCTGTTGGAGTAATTAGGGAAGAAAACTGGGAGATCGATAGTCTGGTTTAGATTTGCCTCAGAAGATATCTTAGGTAAAAAAAAGATGGGTTAGTTCTGAGGGACACTATCTTTATGGAAAACCAGATAAGGAGCACGAACGCAAAGGGCGTGAAGTTCTGAGACTCTCCTCGCGGAAGTTATGATTACTAGAAATAGAGTTTTCCATGAGAGTAACTTCAAGGAACAGGAAGCCGCAGGTTCAAAGGGAGGGAGAATCAAAGAGGTTAAAACCAGATTCAAATCCCACTGTGGTGGGGGATCTCTGATCGGGGGCTTAAGTAAAAATATGCCTTTAAGGAAGGCTTTACAGAGTTTATGGGACATAACAGTGGAGTCCGACAAGCCAACATGAAAATTTGAAATGGCCGCTAACTGAACTCTGATAGTGGATGAAGAAGAACCTGATTGAAAAAGTTCGGCCAAGAAATCTAGGACTGATTGGATAGGTGCCGTGAAAGGGTCCATGTGTCTTAGTCTCTGCCCAGAAGGAAAAACGTTTCCATTTGCTAGCATAAATCATCCCGGTAGAAGATTTGTGGGAAGCTAGAATGATGTCACGCACTGAATGGGAAATAAAGGGAAGCCTGGCTAAGGTTGGAAGTGGAGCAACCAAGCTGTGAGGTTGAGAGAGGGGAGGGACTGGTGCAGCTCGCCCGACTGATGGGTCAAGAGATCTGGCACTGGGTCCAGATGCCAGGGCTGCTCCAAGAGGTAACGATTTATTTTATTTATTTATTTATTTTACATTTGTTGACCGGGCTAGTCCAGCTGGATAATTTCCATTTTCAGTGGAGGCCCGGGGAGAAAAGCTCCACAATTAAAACAAGGTTAAACATTTAAGCAACAAGGCATACATTTTAGTGTAGTAGAAAATACAGAGAAAAAAAAACAGGTAAAAAACAAATAGCCTAAGCTATATATTCATTTTTTTTTTTTTTTTTTTTTTTAGAACAGTACAGTAATTTAGTCATTTGAAATAGCAGGGAAAGATAGTGATTTTTACATAGGGAGGTATGGCTGAAGAACGATGCAGGAACGGAAACCAGATTTGTCGAGGCCAGTAAGGGGCAATGAGGATCATTGTGGATCTCAATGCGGTAGCTTTCTGAATCAACTGTGTGATTAATGGAAAGGGGGGGAAGTGTACAGAAGACCCCGGGGCCAATCGTGGACTAGAGCATCTCTGGGGGGGGGGTGGCCGGGAAGAGAGCGAAGTAGTCGTGGCGCTTGCTGTTTTGAGGTGTTGCGAAAAGATCGCAGCAAGGCTGACCCCATCTTCGGAAAATCTTTTCCACTACTGACTGCTTGAAAGACCACTCGTGCGGCATGAGAATGGATCTGCTCAGTCTGTCCGCTATGACGTTGGACTTCCCGGGGATATGCGTTGCTATCAGAAACCGCTGAGAAGAGATCGCCCACTGCCAAAGTCTGAGTGCTTCTCGACATAAGGGATAGGACTTGGTTCCGCCCTGCTTGTTGATGTACCACACTACGGACATATTGTCCGTCTGAACTGCAATAGTCCCGATGGGAAGAGTCCTGAAGGGCTTGCAAAGCTAAAAGTACTGCTCTCATCTCCAGGACATTTATGTGCAGGTGGCACTCGAAAGGTTGCCATGTGCCCTGGACTGTCCTGCCCTGAAAATGCCCCTCCCCCACCCGATCAGGGAGGCGTCTGTTGTCACCGTAGCAACTGGGGGGGGGAACAAAGGGTCTGCCCTGAATGACTTGAAGGGAGACCATCCACCAAGAAAGGTGTTTCTTGCATGATTGGGTGATTAAAATGCTGTGTGACATTGGAAGCTGTTGAAAAGACCACTGGGAAAAGAGCATCCACTGAAGGATCCGCATGTGAAAGCGAGCTAGGGGAAGTAACGTAATGGCTGCTGCCATGAGACCTAAAGTCTTCAGTACAAACCTGGCCTGGATTCTGTTGCTCTGAAGAAGGATGTGAACGTGTTCGCGAATATCTGAAATTCTCTGTGCGGTTAGTTTTGCGGACAGTTCGGCTGTCTCTAATATGGCGCCTATGAAAGTAATAGAACAAACCGGAAGGGGAACTATCTAAGTTGGGAATACACTAGAGGGGTAAGCAGGATCTAACAGTAAAACTACTACTGAAAAAGGTCAAGAAAAAAACCTTACCAGAAAAGATTTTTAGAAATCTAACCTGAGAGCCGGCAAAAACGCAACCTCGCAGCTGAAGCGGCAAATGAGATCTGGGTAGTTAGCGCCTAGCATTGTGGGATACAGGGTAGCCTCGAGCCAGTAAAAATAGCTCTCGAGCTTTAGTATAGGCCGAGTCGGAGCCGAGGATCGGCTTCGGACCCATCCAGCAAGAATGAAGGTGAGATTGACAACTTAACATTTTACTGTTTCCTGTGTTAGAAATGCCTTTGGAAAAGATGCACCTAGAAGGCAGACTAAAAGCACAATTCTGTGCGACGGAGTCAATCCATTTTTTTGGAAATTTACCTGGAAGCCCAGAGTAGTAAGGAGTGAAGAAACACAAGATAGGGATTCCTGACATCTGACAAAAAGACTCTGCAAAGATCAGTAAGTTAAATAAGGAAAAATGTGAATGCCTTGCAGTTTGCAATAAGCTTCCCATGGAGCTATACATTTTTTAAACACCCTAGGATCTGTAGCTAACAAAAAGGGTAATGCAGAGAAATAATTTGATCCAGACACAGAATCTTAACATTTTCTGAAGCTTGTGGCCATGCAAATATGAGCATCATCTTTTAGGTCTAATATTACCATAAAACTCAGAAGAGGAATGACTGGCAACAAACTCTGAAGGGTCAAACACTTAAATGTTTGTACTTTCACAAACCTGCTGAGAAAGGTAAGAACTAGAATCGGTTTCCATGAAAGTTTGTTCTTTGAAATGAGAAACATTCTGGAGTCTCCTTCCTCCCTTTGGTCACAAGGCACTGGCAGTATGACTCCTAGGGTAAGCATGTGTTGAAGAACAGGAAGAAATAAACTCCAGTTTGGAGAGTAAACAGGAATTCCCCTGAAATGGGGTATGTGTATCCAGTGCCAGGTGCAGCCCTCCGGAACCAGTAATAGTACCCAAGAGTGTAAAATAATCTGTTGCCAGAAGGAAAGATTTAGAACCGGTCTATGTGACAGACTTAGGGATGTAGGAAGAAATGCTGGCACAGTCATTATGAAGGCACAGTCAGTACATTTTTTTGAAAGAACCTCTGTTTTACTACTCCCCTCCTGCCATACCTCGTTTTCCTTGATTGCCCGAAAATGGCAAGTAATGATTATTTTCTATTGACAAAAACAGAGGATCTGTAAGGTTTATAATGTGTGCCTCGAAAAAATCTTAGTAGTTATCTAAATTAATTTTCCTGTCATCAAATTGTTTGAGAACATGAGTAGCAGCTGGGCCAGACATCACCCATCAGAAAATTTTTGACTACATACCCAGGCATATCTTCGCAAAGTAGTGACCCTAGACATAGTGAAGATATTATCAGATACACTCTTCAAAGCACGTTTACTTACCTCAAACACCACAGAAATTGTAGGATTCAGACAGGACCTACCTTCTGAAGGAAGTGTGGTAGAACAGTCCCACAAGCTGTCAACACCTGACAGCATAAGCTGGAAGAAGGAAAATCTCTTACTAAATTTGTCTAACATTTTACCGTTTATCCAAAGGGGAAGGGCTGATACTAATAAGTGTTCTGTCTTTTTGGGGGCTAAACCGAAAAGTGAAAAGGTCACACAAAAAAACAATTAGTAAAAACTACAAGAAAAACTTAGCCAAGCTAGAGTTTTCACTACCATGTGATACCTTAAACTACCTATAATAGAGGTCCATGAGATAAAAGCAAATGACCCCTTAAGGACATCAAGTGTTTCAGCTATATGGCTTTTGAATGGCCCTGATGTTTTTCCTTTTTAAGTCTTTATGGACAGATTCAGGCCAACAAAGCCAAACGCCACTAGCTGTGGACATGCAAGTTTTCGCCTTCTTATGACCTCGTCAGAACAGCATAAGTGGACTGTTTGGCTATACTCTAGAAACACAGGATCTTTAAATCCAGCTGATGTCCATAATCATATATCTCATGGGCCTCTATTACAGGAGGTTTAAAGCAGCACACAGTGAAAACTCAAGCTTGGCTCTTTTCTTGTAGTTTTTACTAATTGGTTTGTCTGTGTGACCTTTTTACTTTTTGGTTTAGTTATTAGTTGGGATATTTTGCAGACATCTTATTGGTTGTTGACATCATCTGGGTTTAAAGACCCTGTGCTTCTAGAGTATAGGCAAACATTCCACTTATAATGTGCTGACAAGGTCATAAGGCAGCCGAAAAATGCACGTCCACAGCTAGTCACATTTGGCTTTGTGGGCCTGAATCTGTCCATAAACACTTGCAAAGGAAAAAGTAAAAAGTCATGAACATTTAGAAGCCATATAGCTGAAACACTATGTCCTTAAGGGGTCATTTTCATATATCGCATGAGCATCTACTACATGAGGTTAAGGTATTACACAATGAAAACCCTAGCTCGGCTTCTGTTTTTGGAGACTGAAAACTTGAGGGCAAAGATTATTGCAGGCAGCATTCAATACACAAGACATCTACAACAACTGGAAGACCACAGAAATACCTCACAAAGAGGATTACTGGCCTCAAACATATGTCCTATGCAGACCGTCTCAAAAAACTACAGCTTTACTCCATCGCATATCACCTGCTCAGGGGCGATCTCTGCCTAACATACAAAGCTATGTCAAACCCAGAGCTATTGGACATGCTCCACTTAAAGAAATACCAATCCCTCCGAGCTACACGCTCTAGGGACCTTAACCTTGTCACCACAATAAACAGAACATGCTGGAGGGATAGATTCCTGTCCCAGAGACTTCCCATACTCTGGAACAGACTACCTATGTCAAACAGAGCTCCTCATTAGCACGCTTCAAGAAAAATCTTGATGATTGGATGGGAAATGGGAAATTCACCCCGGGGATCACTTCTGTGGCTCTGCTCGACAGGGGCACAGGAAAATAATTTTCTTGGGTCACGAAAGTCAGGGTACATTTTTTGGCTAGGCTTCTATGGGCCCTAGGGCCGATAGCCTAGTACCTACCTATGAACAGCCTTCAAGGCTGGCATAAATAGGAAAAATGGGTGCACAGCATGTGTTTAATCCACTTGCAGCATATTGTAACCCCTCAATTTAGGGAGGATAGCCACTTGTTCCCACAAAAATACATTAGTCCTGGAACTAGTCTTAGAAAATGAAAACCTTAAATACAGTTGTAGAAGACTAATTTTCCTCTGAATAAGACTCTTTTGAAAATCAGACAAAGAAAAACTCTATGTCAGAACCTTCCGAGATATTTTTTATCAGGAATACATTGATGTAGTTCATTTCTGGTATGGTTTCCTGCGCTCCAGGATAGAAAGCCTGAAATACACTCTGGGCGAAGGCAAGAAAATCATGTTTATGAACATGCAAAATGTCTTTGGCTGAACAATGTCTAATCTTTTGTTTCTTTTTTCTAAAGAAACCAAAGGATAGAAAGCACTTCATCTTGGTCAAGAGGTCTCTTTTCCCAGCCCTGAAAAAACCCTCCCAGACCTGAAGATGGTTCTTCCATACCCAGATTTGACATGAAATAGATGCAGAGGACATAGCTAACCCCTGGTCTATGGTGGAGGAAGGGATTATACCCGAGGAACTTGGAGACCAGTGAGTAGTCTGAGGAACAACAAATGGCCCACCACAGGCTGATAAATACCCCTTGGCTGAGCATGCAGTGTAAGCAAGGGCTCCTATTCTGTTTTTTTTTTTTTCTTTTTAGATATAGCGGGAGGAGAAACAGCAGGACTAATAACAAATCCATTCTGTAGCTGAGGAAGAAGATTGATTGCCAGTAATCACTACTAAGAAGAGTCAGTCAGAAGATAAGCTGTCAAATATCCACAAAGCAGCACACACACAGTTACATTTACCCAGACAGTCCTTCAAAGGAAAAATCACAAGCAGCACACAAAAAAGTGACAGAACTCAAAGTCCCTTTCACAGAAAGTGAACTGAGAGAAAACAAGAAATGAAAGTTGTTAAAAACTGTACAAAAACAGCAAAAGTACAGTTTTGTACCTACCATAAATGTAGATGTTCGAGTGCTAATACAGCTGCAGTCATAACAGATGGGTTCTCCTGCCGTCAGGCGGGTCCTCGGTCGTCCGAATTCCAAAGTCTAGGTCGGGCGTCGGTTGTCGTCGCTTCTTCCCAGACGTCAGTGCGACAGGGGTATAAAAGAACCAGCCGACGCCATTTTCTTCAGTTTTTCTTGCCCCAGATGTCAGGTGCCCCCAGAAGGAAGGCAATACATAAAATTATGTAATAATGCAATGCAATATGATCAAAAAACAGTAGTTGCAAGCAAATACACCATAAAAGGAATACCCCTAGAGGGGAAGGAGGGAGGGAAACCTGGGCTGCAGCTGTATTAGCACTCGAGCATCTACATTTATGGTAGGTACAAAACTGTACTATGTTCATCGTGAATACAGCTGCAGTCATAACAGATGGGTAGAATCCCAAAGCTAAGAAAAGGGGTGGTAGGCACTAGTTGGAACTAGGAGGAGCCAAAATGCCCTGCAAGACTGCAGTGGCAAAGCCTGCTCTAGATTTGGAATAAAATGGTAGGTTGTAGTGCTTGGAGAAGGTATGCACAGAACTCCAAGTGGCTGCTTCCAAAATATCCTTGGTAGGAACTCCTCTGAGGAAGGCTGCAGAGGTGGCTGTGGCCCTGGTGGAATGAGTTCTAATGCCTGTAGGAACAGTTTTGCCATGAAAGGAATAGCAAAAGCGTATGCAGTGGGCTATCCATTTTGAGATTGTCTGTTTGGAAATTGGCTTCCCTTGAGCTCCTACCGCATAGGCCACAAAGAGTTGTTCTGATTTTCTGAAAGGCTTTGTTCTGTCCAAATAATAACGCAGCTGTCTGTGGATGTCCAAGGAATGTAGTAATCTCTCCCCTTTGTTTTGAGGATTAGGATAAAAAGTAGGTAGATGTATGGCCTGATTTAAAGCTACCCTGGATACCACTTCAGGCATAAAGGACGGGTTGGTTCGTAAGGAAACTCTGTCCTGATGGAAGATGATAAAAGGCTGGACAGCCATGAGAGCCTGTAGTTCTGAAACTCAACGAGCTGAGGTGATAGCCAGAAGGAAAGCTGTTTTCCAGGACAAATATTGCAAATCTGATGAGGCAGCTGGCTCAAAAGGAGGCAAGGTCAATTTTTCCAGAATGAAATTAAGATCCCAAGCAGGTATTGGTTGTTTCCTTGGAGGCCTTAAATTCTTAGCCCCTCTGAGGAACTGTCTTAAGAGAGGGTGAGAGAATAAAGGTGGATCAGTGTTGTATTCTGCAGAAATGGCTGAGGCATGTATTTTGATGGAGGAGAAAGAAAGTCCACTGCTTAGCAGTTCAGCCAAATATTGTAGTATTTGAGGTAAATTCAGTTTTCCAGGATCCTGCCCCTTTTTCTCATTCCAGACACAAAAAAGTTTCCATTTTGCGGAGTAAGCTTTTCTAGTTGATGGCCTTCTGGCCTCCAAAATGACATCCTGCACCTCCTTGGAGAGTAGGGCCTGTTGAGATGCTAAGGAATCTTCCATGTGGCTAGATTGAGTGTTTTTAGCTGGCTGTGAAGAGTTTTGAAACTGTGCTGAGTCAAAAGAAGAGGCATTAGAGGCAGGGTCCATGGCGGGGAATGCGTCAGGCTCCTCAGGAGTGGGTACCAGTGTTGCCTTGGCCAGTCCGGAGCAATGAGAATCATCTTTGGTCTGTCTGCTTTGGTCTTTAATAGAACTTTGGGCAGCAGAGGAAGAGGAGGGAAGGCATAAACTGTCATTGATGTCCAACTGAAAGAAAGAGCGTCCACTCTCCAGGCCTTTGGATGGAAGATCCTTGAGCAGAATTTTGTCAATTGATGATTCTTGTGGGAGGCAAAGAGATCTATGTCTGGCCTTCCCCATTCTTGGACTATTTCTGTAAAAACTTTTGGATGCATTTTCCATTCGTGTGGATCTGTCATATTCCTGCTTAGGTTGTCTGCCAGCATGTTTTCCTTGCCTGGCAAGTACTGTGCTTGTAGTTCCATTTGTAAGTCCATGGCCATGTTCCAAAGTGACATGGCCAGTCTGCATAGGGGGTAAGAATGTGTTCCTCCCTGTTTGTTTATGTACCACATAACTGTGGTGTTGTCCGTTCTTATCAATAGTTGACCTGGTTGTAGAAGGTCCTTGAAAGCTATAATAGCATTTATTATTGCTAGCATTTCTTTTTGATTGATGTGAAGGTGCTTTTCTTTTTGGGACCATTTGCCCTGAATGCACTGATCTGTCATGTGCGCCCCCCAGGCGTAGTCCGAGGCGTCTGTTGTGATGACTTGATTTGCTTGAGGCTTGCTGAATGGAAGACCTGTGTTTGTTTGACATGCTTGAGCCCACCACAGAAATTCCTTTTGCAGACATGGAATTAGTGGTATTATTGTTTCCAAACTGTGGCTGTGTTGAGACCATATGTTTTTCAGGTACCATTGTAGTTTCCTCGTGTGCAGCTTTGCACATGAGATTAGTAAGATGCAAGATGCCATGAATCCCAGAGCCTGCAGGATTTTCCTTGCAGTAAGCCTGGTGCAATTTGCTAGTGTTCTGAAGTATTGTATTAGTTGCCCCTGCTTCTCTGGCGTGAGGTAGGCCATCTGGGTGTTTGTGTCCAAATTGGCACCCAGGAAAATTATCTTCCGAGAGGGTATTAGCCTTGATTTCTTTTTGTTGACTGTGTATCCCAGAGATTTCAATAACATTATTACATAAGCCAGATGTTTCAGAAGAATGTGCTTGCTGTCCGCTTGGATCAGGCAGTCGTCCAAATAGGGGCATATTTGTATCCCTTGAAGTCTGCAGTAGGCAATTACTGATGCCAGGCATTTCGTGAATACTCTGGGCGCAGTAGATAAGCCAAAGGGCAATGCAGAGAATTGATAATGGGTTGAACCTGCAAGAAATCTGAGGTACCTTCTGCAATTTTGTCTGATTGGGACATGCAGGTATGCCTCCTTGAGGTCCAATGTTACCAGCCAAGACTCCTTGCCCAGCATGGGAAGAAGTTGCTGAAGAGTGAGCATCTTGAATTTTGATGCAGTAGAAATGTGTTTAGGATGGATAGATCCAAAATAGGTCTCCAATCTTTTCCCTTCCTTGGCACCAGAAATAGCCTGGAATAAAAACCTTGACCTTGTTCGTGCGTAGGTACCTCTTGAATAGCTTTCATATTTATGAGATCTGCAATTTGCTTTTGTGCTTCTGCCCTTTGATTGTGTGGCAGGTTTGTCATGCCTCTCATTTTTAGAAGGGTGTGAAAATGAAATTTGTAGCCTGTTTATAATGTCCAGGATCCATTTGTCCTTTGTGACAACATGCCATTTTTTTGAAAATAATGCCAGCTTTCCTCCTAAGGGGGCTGCCATTTGAAACCTGGTTGGCATGCAAAGGGGAAAGTCATTGGGTTTGCTTTCTGAAAGATTGCGAGTTGTCCTCACCACCTCTTTGTGTAGGGGCTTGCCATTGTCTGCCTCTATACGATCCTTGGGATTGTCCTTTGCCCCTTGGGCGCCTGTATCTGCCTCTTTGGGGTCTGTCTGTGGCAGGAAAGGACCAGTTTTTGGAAGGCCAATTTCTACTAAAATGTGGGGGTTGAACCTGTAGAAACTCTTTCACTGTTTGCATTGATTTAGCCTTTTCCCCCATTTTCCTTAATACCTCCTCAGCATTAGCACCAAATAGTACATCCTTTTGAAGTGGGGCATCTAGTAATTTAGCTTTGACATGATCAGGTAAGGCTTGTTCCTTGAGCCAGGCATGCCTGCGTATGACTGATCCTGTAACAGCAGCTCTACATGAGGCCTCTAGAGCATCAAAACCACATTGTAAGGTATGTTTACCCACTTGTTCTGCACTATGCATCAAATCATGTAACTCCTTCAAGTCTGGTTGTTCAGGTTGTGACATTTTACTCTTCAATTGTGATAACAAAAACTGTTGGTATTTTAGCATATGAAACTGACAGTTTAAGGCCCTCATGGATAAGGTAGCCAAGGTATATACCTTTTTCCCCACCTTTCTAAGGATCTGGAATCTCTCTCAGAGGGCAATGGATTTTTGGCAATGGAGGCCTTAACTCCCTTGGGGCCCTGTGAGATGGTTTCTGGGTCAGCAGCATGGCTTTTGTAAAGAAATTGGTGCGAGTCAGGAACCCTGTAGTACCTGTCAGGCTTAACTGGTGCTGGGGGTAGAGAGTCCGGGTTAAGGCAGGCCTCCGAGTAAACAACATCTAGGATGTCCAAGACAGGAGGTATAGCCAGAGGCCTATGCTGAGGTAACAAGAGAAATTCCCTGAGCCTTTTCTTGGAATCTGAATAATCCTGGCCTTCCCAGTGGAAGTGTTCCCTTAAGGTATGCAAAGTTTCCCCAAATGAGTAATCCTCAGGGGGGGATACAGAAGGGATGGACTCCACCGCATCAGAGTCTTCAAAAGGGGAGTAAGAATGTTCCTCATCATCAGAGTGCTCTGAAATAATGGAGCCCTGGTCAGAGGAGGGGGAATCTTCCTCCACTCTGGGCCTTTTGTCCGGTGGGGGCTGAGAACCTCTAATTAGAGTAATTAAATCCTCAGCCATTTTAAGCATCTGTTTCTTAGGCATGGGGCCTGCAGATGGGCCCTGTGTAGCTGGTCTCTTAGGGTGCAAGGATGCTTTAGACTTTGTGAAAGCCTTGATGGAGAAAGAAGAGGAAGGTCTGAAGACACCTTGAGTAGAGGTGGACCTGTCCACATTCTGAGTTTCAACGCCAAGAGTGGCTTCGGTATCTGTAGTCGGGGTGTGGGCCGAGGAGCCTGCGGCCTCGGGCACAGGAGACACCATCAAAGAAGTGTCGTCGGTAATCAGGGGCTGCGTAGGCGCCTCACTGAGAACCGGACCACGTGTAGTCAGCTTTGGCGTGGTGTCGGTAGAGGCCGCGGACCTCGTGTGTCGATCCTTGTCTTTGCGTTTTTTTAGACAAAACCGGAGTCGGAGTATCCGACGACATATTATAGTTAAATGCTTTCCCAAAATAATGCTGGGCGAACTCCGCCCGACGCTTAATAGTGCGTTTGTTGAATGTAGCACAAAAGCGACAGACCGAGACGTTGTGGTCTGGGCCTAAACAAGGTATACAGAGGGAATGGAAATCCTTATGCGGTATTTGCTTCCCACAAGAAATACAGTTATTAACTTTGTCTGACATTGGTCTGAGGTAAGAAAAGTTTCCCCAACGGGGTACTTAGCTTTATAGAAGACTTCGGTTTCCAAATTTTCGTAATCTCAGGAGCTGGCCGACCGGCACTTGCGAACTGCTTCTGCTTCGGGCACCGCGCGGCAAGAAAGACTGAAGAAAATGGTGTCAGCTGGTTCTTTTATACCCCTGTCGCACTGACGTCAGGGAAGAAGTGACGACAACCGACGCCGGACCTAGACTTTGGAATTCAGCCGACCGAGGACCCGCCTGACAGCAGGAAAACCCATCTGTTATGACTGCAGCTGTATGCACAATGAACATCAAAATACATTTCTAACTCTGGCATACACTCCCCAGTCCTGAAATACAACACCTTCTAGCAAAATATCTCAAGTAGTAAAATAAGCTAAGTTGCCACAAAGTGTACCCAAGCAGCAAAGCACTCAAACACCATATGAAGTACATAAAAACACTTCACAATCTTTAAATCCTTCCATTTTAGTTAAAATATCTCAAATTCAGAACTTTTTTCCTCATAAAACAGTCCCAGTACTGAATAACACACCTAGTTCTAAAAGTAGCAGTTTCTGATGAGAAACTTCTGATATTAATAAAACTGTTAGCCTTACAAAAATAGTGAAAAGAAAAAAAAATCAAAAATATTTAAAAAGGTAATGTTTTCCATGTGGAAGGGTTCTCCTTTATGGACTTACATGCCAAAAAATGAAGCCTGCAGCCAACAGCTGCTCCTGTGAAGTCTCAGAGATGCTTTCCCTTGAGAAAGTCCTGAAGTTGTCATAATTCTGATTGCTGAATGCCTTCCTAGCCAATCAGCAGAGTGCAGGTGTGGCATGGTGCCAGGCTTTTTGAATACTGGCAGTTATTGTGTCTTGGACAAGACACAACCCATATAGCCTAAAGGCTACTGCAACAGTTGGCATGGCAAGCACCTAAACTTTAACAATGCATGATGTAACAGTGCTTTAGTATAAACCATGGGGGAAAAGCAGTAGTCTCTGAAGCTTCATTCTGACAGGACTTGATGAAACACCCCTCAGAATGGAGACTGCTGTTCTCTTCCATAAAGGGCAATGAAGTGAAAGGCATTGATTTGTCTTTACTTTAAGTTTTCAATAAAACGGTTTACTGGCTTCTAAAACACCTGCTGGTGCCTTGTGTCATTAGTTATTAATAATGCAAGTTAGTTCTTACTTGCTCTATAACAATTATTTTCACTTTGATCAATTTGCATCAAAACTGGTACAGAGTGAGGAATATGAGCAGTGTAGAGTATGTTGGGGAAGATGTGTTGTGATCCTCCATACTTATTTTTGGCTGCCAAGAAACAGGTACACAGCAAAGGGGAAAACGTTTTGGGTGCATGAGGGCAGGACACCGCATACCAACTTAGTATGCACTTAATGGTGAAGTTATTTTCTAAAAATGTAGATCCTGATCATTTAGCAAAGGCTTTAGATGAATTAAAACAAAATTAGAAGAGAAAAAAGTAAAATAAGGCACAGAGGCAACCGTATGGTTATTTAAACAATATTACATTTTTTTAAATCACCAAATAAATGAGCACAATAATAAAATACAAATTCTACAAGAGGTAAGAGCATTTTCATAGATTAAACAGTAAAGAACAGGAGACAGACATAATAGGAACTAAATTAGTTTGTTTATTACAAAACTGCAGTAATGGAGAAAGTGCAGAGAATGAAGAATAGATAAACTACCACTAAAAGAGGTGAGGATAAGTCTCAGTGTGTCATCCAGGGTTTAAATTTCCTGACTAAGAATGGAACAGCTAAATCACAGAGGAGGAGGATGACAACTTCCCAAACAAAAAATTAGACGTACCAGGTACACCTTGAACTTGAAAGGAAAGGATTTTACATGATTAAAAATACAACCAATGTTGGCAGAAATGCACGTTTAACCAGAATGAATTGTTTAATTTAATTTAGATGGATAAATAAGACACATGGGCATGACAGACTCATATCCCAATGTATCCCTCACCTCTGAACAAAATTCCACTAGATGTCAAACACAGTACCAGCCTTGCCACACTCAAGATAAACAAAGTCGGAAGGACAGCTGTAATTCTCCACTGGTATATCTTTATCTCACCCTCCTTGAGGCCGAAGAGAATAGTTCTTACGTTTGATGCACAACCTCTTCAAGTATGGAACATTGGGGGAAATGCTGTATCGTTGACTCATTATTTCACAGTGATGCCTCCAAGTGCATCTGAAGGCTAACTCCTATTGACACCTCTAGGCGTCAAATATTGTTTGTTCATATTTGCATCAATAATTCCAAAACCATGCTATGTACAAGGTTTTAAAACATTTCACTTTAAAGCTTACACAATGGCAAACTTAACTGCATTAATATTTGACCTCTGTCTAGTGCAGGTAAAGAGATCTTAACAGCTGTTTTTATGAAATTAATTTATATAGATACAATTTTCACATTTTTCTAAATATCTCATCAGCCAAGTAACACAGACAGAACTCCTTACAGTCATATGAAAGTTCTCAGCTAGCTGAATAAAAATGAATAAAATGCTGCAGACAGTATGTGTGCAACTTGAGTGGTTGCTGAAATACTGTAAGTTGTGTACAAAACATTACAAACATAACAGTCACTGTGTTAACTGTGACATATAAAATTCAGTTTAAGACCTGGAAACTAAAGAATACCAGCACTATAAAAATAGTTTTTGCTGAAGGGTTTGCCATTTATACTTCTTTCATAATCCTTATGGTTCCAGAGATATGAACATTTGTTTGAAATGTGAGGACATAATTTGATTCTGTCAAAAGCCTTAGGCTCTGTCCATTGGAAATTACAGTGTAAACTTCCTGAGCTCCATTGGAGTGAATGAGTTAACTTTGGAAATGATGCACAGGTATACCCATTTTGTATCCTATCCAACCAGCTGGATGACTCTCTTTTCAAACAGCTTTGAAATTTCTATCGCTGCTAAGTCCCACTGACTGAGTGGGACATCTGTGACTTTCTTTTTCTTTTGTGGTTGAAGAAAAAAAGAGAACTGTAACCTCCAGATATTATTCTTAGCAAGCATGAATCTGATGTCATCTTTTGCCAGGCTTGAGGGTGTAAAAAGAGGCTTGGGACGATTGACTCCACAGAGCAGTAGTTGTCCAACAGCTCATGGGTGATGAAAGGCTTTTTCTGAAAAAGAAACTCGAAAGCCTTGATTTTGCTGTATGCCTCTTGAGTGTCGTCCCCTCTGACATGGGAAGGTCTTTCATCTTGGGAGTCATGGAAAGAACTCTGATTTTCATAACCACATCTTCTTCCCTGATCCCTGGTTTCTGGATAATGTTCTTTGTGGGGTGGAGGAGCTTACTCCAACTGCACAGACAGTCTTGCCATCTTGTTGACTCCTGGTGAGTGTATCCTTGACTTTAGGTCCAAACAAGGTGGAGGCATCATAACAGACATTAAAGAAGGTTGACTTAAAGCCTTCCTCAAAGTCAAATACTCGTACCCAGGCATGGCAGCACTTGGTGATGCTGGTGCCTGCCACTCTGGCTGTACCATCAGCTGTATTAGGGAGCAGATGCATGGCCACATTAGAAGAAGATTGAAGGGTGGAAAGCTGGGAGTCCATTTTTTTTGAACATCTGCTGGCAGTACCCCCTAATGACGACTTGGTGATCTCCTTAGTTGAGACTCTCAGGAATATTGTAAGGTGACGAAGAAACCTCAGCAATCAAAAAGCAAAAATCACTGAAGAGTAAGTCTGTTTTCCATATCTATCCATCACCCTAGACTCTCTAGTAGGTGAGGTGGATAGAACAGTTTTCCTCTGATAGCTCTTTCTTAGTGGTTGATGCCACCACCACCACAGCATCTACAGGTGGTCCCTTACTCCACTGCTTCCCATCATTCAGGGCAGAGAGTATGTGATCGGCTTCTTTGGAATGGACTCCACCACAATGGGGTCCTTCCATGCTCATTGAACAATTAGGTCTATGAGGGGATTAATGGGTGGTACCTCTTAGGATGAAGTGGGTCCACAACCAAAAGCCATCAAGAATGCAGACTCATCTGGAAAAGGAAATACAGATGACCAATCCCATCTCTGTTTCTTTAATTCTAGAATATCTCCAAAGGAGCTATCCTCAGGGAGGGAGCAAGGGAAGCCTTCTCTTTCCTCTAAGTATCTTCCACGAAGGACAAGTATGAGGAGTCTGGATGCTTCCATTTACCTGTCCATTTTCTGGGAATACATAGGTTCATAGGTAGGTACTAGGCTATTGGCCCTAGGGCCTATATAAGCCTAGCCAAAGGTACCCTGGCTTTCGCCACCCAAGAAAATTATCTTCCTGTGCCACTGTTGAGCAGAGCCACAGAAGTGATCCCCGGGGTGAATTTCCTATCACCCATCCAATCATCAAGATTTTTCTTGAACAGTGCTAATGAGGAGCTTTGTTTGATATAGATAGGTAGTTTGTTCCAGAGTATGGGAAGTCTCTGGGACAGGAATCTATCCCTCCAGCATGTTCTGTTTATTGTGGTGACAAGGTTTAGGTCCCTAGAGCGTGTAGCTCGTAGGGAATGGGATTTCTTTAAGTGGAGCATGTCTAAAAGCTCTGGGTTTGACATAGCTTTGTGTGTTAGGCAGAGATCGCCTCTGAGTAGGCGATATGCAATGGAGTAAAGCTGCAGTTTTTTGAGATGGTCTGCATAGTGCATCTCTTTGAGGCTGGTAATCCTCTTTGTGAGGTATTTCTGTGGCCTTTCCAGTTGTTGTAGATGTCTTGTGAGGTATGTACCAAAAGGGGCATTGTACTCTATAATGGGTCTAATGAGTGACGAGTAGAGGGGAACAATGACCTCTTTTTTCCTGGATGAGAAACCTTTTGTGATGAGATGTGCCACACAGAAGGATTTCCTGACTACTGTGGCGATGTGATTATCAAAGGAGAGACTACTGTCCACCTGTGTCCCAAGGTCTCTTATCACACTTTCAGTGTTAAGTAGACTACCACCTATGTGGTAGTTCATGGGTACTGAGTTTTTACCAAAAGGAATGACAATGCACTTTTTGGCATTGAGCTTGAGGCCATGGCTTTGACACCAGGCATCTGTCTTAGCAAGGCCCTTTAGTAGGATGTCCACATCTTTTGGAGTTTTGATTATGGCTCCTAGTTTGCAGTCATCTGCGAACTTCGTTAGCCAAAGACCTTCTGTGTTGGCCTTTTTTCTGAGTGTTCAGCAGAAGGGTCAGAATCAGACAGGAAACTGACAAAGCACATTTCTCCAAAGCTCTTATTGCCGACTGCCTTTCTATGACTGGATGAAGAGGAGAAGCAGCAGATTTTGGGGGAGTTGAATGGAACCTAAATAGCAATAGCTGCCTTGTCTTTGGAAGATGCCAAAACCCTTTCGAAAGCTTCAAAAATAGAAGCTGCTACCAACGCCAATAATTCCCTCCACTCCAAAGAGGAAAAGGAAATCTCAGTGCTAATGAGCCTTGGTTCAGAAGACGATCTCAGTCCTGAGCTATCTAAAGTACAGGCCACATGGGGAAGAGACAGCACTGAGAACTTCTGTGTCAAATCACTCCCCTAAAGACTGACTCAGAGTCTCATCTCAATACAATGGGTATAGGTATCTAGAGACTGGCATATAGTCAGTATCGAAGATGTCAGGAGCTCTGGCACTAACAAAGGAACTACAGTTCCAACTGGTTCCAATGAACCCAAAGCCAAAGGTTGCATTGGTGTATGTCTGGAGGGGTTAAATTGGCTAACGATTGTCTCCTTCCCAGGGGATAGTGTCTGAATAACCCCAAGCTGTATCTGCATCTTCAGAAATTTCCTCATCATCCTGTCGACATTCATCTCCATAAGGCTTCTAGATGACCAAGAGGAAAATAAAACTGAGAAGGGCTGAGAGTTTCTCTTTTCTTAAAGTATTGGGGAGTGAAGTCTTGACATCACTGGCTCTGGTGAAAAACAAGACATTGAAGTGTACAGGGCCAAGTGGTTGTCGGTTCCATTCTTCTTGGGATTTTTGGGTCGGGACTGAAAGACATGGTCAATTCCAGTGATATTGTTCCAGAGGTTTTCACTGGAGATTTGCTTCTTTTCTTTTTACTTGCTGTGACATTTTGTCTTAGTTTTATTCTTCTCTATGTTAGAAGAGGTGGAAGGTGAAGCAGTAGCTCCTTATGAACTAAATTATCTTAATATGTTTGAAGAGACCTGGCACTGAAGGCTGCAGAAGATTGGCAATCCATGTCTAGGTGAATCACGCCAACACAACAGACACACTGCATCTGTGGGTCCTAAGAGGGCAACTTGTGCCCACACACGGAGCATTTTTTGAAGCCTGATGCTTCTGACATGTTAAGGCTGAAAAGGGGAGAAAAGTTACAGGAAAAATACATTTCAGCTCTCCTAGTGTTTAAAAAATAAAATGATAGACAAGGAACAGTAATTTTGCCTGTTTTAGTAAAATTAATTTACTGTCTAATAAGTACACTGCCTGCATGCCAGCAAAGAAAAAACATCGAGATCCTGAAAGAAAATCAACTAGCAAAGACGAAGAAAAAACACTAACTGGGAAGAATACTGCAGCTGTTCAGCAAAAAAGCAGTTCAAGCTCTGGCTTTGGGTCAAGAGATGCATTCCAGTAATTTAGAGGAAGAAATAAGTCAAAATGCAAGTAAATGAAACAATGAAGAAGCACAGCAAATCATATAAAAAATGGAAGAAGCTTTAAAAGGCTATTCAATTGAACGTATGAAACTGCAAAAAATCAGAGGTTGAAATGAAGAAAAGGCTGGTTGAAACATAAGACTGGTTAAGAAATGCAGTTTCAAAAATGGTACAGTTAGAGGACACAGCACACAATTTTCTGAAAGCACAAATAAGTAAACTGGACTGGTATCAGACAATGGAATTTGTTAACTGAAAAGGCACATCCTGTGTATGCTCCAACCTTGGCCATGAAAAAGCAGTCAAGACCTGTATTAGTAAAAATACAGCCATACCAGCAGAAAACCTTAATCCTGACAAAACTGTGGCAGAAGAGAAAATATTAAAAATTGGAGACAGTAAAGTGTTTATACAAAATGATTATTTACTGTACACCAGGCAGAATATAAGCAAATTTATCCCAGCAATCAGGAAATGTTGAGAGGTGGATGGGAGATTAGAGGTGCTATATCCAGTTGTCTTCAGAACACTTTTTCCTGGAAGATCAAAGTCATTTTTAATGCAGAGCATGCTAAAGGGAAATACAAAAGTTTGTCCAACAATAGATGAGCCATCAAACAGAATAGAACTCTGCTTCTCATTCTTCTGATGGTAAAGCTGACAGACCAGTGAAAATGTCTCCAATTTCCAAAGGAAAATTCTTGAGAGAGAGAAAAAGGGCATAGGAGTTAACTAAATGAATCAGGAGTACCTTGGACTTGAACCAGAGTCTGGGGTTGGAAGATACAGATGAACAAGATGATGACCAGCAACATTGAAATTAGTGAATATATATGACAGTATAAAGTATCAATCACATTTGTGAAATATGGCTTTATAAGAAAAAATCTGGCTGAGAAAGTCTGGATTTTTCTTGCCTTTGTTAAACTTTTTGGGTGACTGAAAAGCATATGCCCCACTTCATGTCATTAATGTTTGGAAGGACACAAAGGGAAAAAAAGGAAAAAAGTAACTAAGTAAAATGATTTTTGCTCTTAACAGTATTTGTATAAAACATTTCCCGATATATATTGCATGTTAAATAGTAAAGCATTTTTAGTGACTGTTGTACATGATAAACTACTAAACTAAGCAGGTACTTTTATTAGTTTAAAGAAATGTGGGCATTACAATGCAGAAATAGAAGAAAGGCTGGATGAAAGCACATTTATTTAATGTTTATCAGGACAGTCCAACATGGAATGAGCCAATTTTCAGTGTAGGCCGAAAGAAACTCTCCAGACGCATGTCCTTGTAATGTGGGAGGAAACCGGAGCACCAGGAGGAAACCCACACAAATACAGGGAGGACATAGAGACTCCGCACAGAAGGCACCCCAGCTGAGAATCGAACTGGAGAACCTCTTGCTGTGAGGCGACAATGCAATCTGCTGCACCACTGCACCATCCATTGCACCAATGCACCATCCATTACAGTTGTTTGTCTTTTCAGCTTTTCCGGGTTGGGGATCACCACAGCGGAACTCCAGTCCGCTAATGATTGGCAGTAGATTTTTTATGGTGCCGAGTTGCCAACCCAGTGCCCAACCTTCAGCGAAGGCACGCCTATTCACGCACGTCTTTCGGAGGCCACTCGACCATGGGGAGGACATGCAGACTCCACACAGAATACACTCCAGCCGTGAATCGAACAGGAGAACCTCTTGCTGTGAGGCAACAATGCTACTGCTGTACCACCACGGCTGGGCTGCTAGGGTGGGGCTGGACTGTAAAACTGCACTGATTATATTGTTTGAATGGCATTTAAATACACAGTGAATTTCTGGGCCTTTGTCATTTTCTGAAAAAAATTCTAGCCTGTGTAAACTAAATCACTGCTGGTGATACCCTGCTAGGTTTTTCACACCCACCCTCCACTTCACTGATCTGCTCTTTAAGCATAGTGATTTTAAGCTGTCCACCCCTACTGTAAATTGAGCTCGATACGCTTCTCCCTTTCTACACCACTGTTGATATCCTGAATTATTTATTTCCCTTTCTTTGTGCTTATATTGAAAAAGTGCATTTTGCCTCTCATAATCTGTCCTACTGATTTACTTGCTCTGAATTCAATATCGAGCTAGCTGTTGGATAAAGTAATGTATTTTTACACTCTAGCAAGCACTTGTTTTTAAATCAAGAGGTCAGTGAATCTTCCATCTAGTGCACTGGGAGGTAGTCTTTTCTGTTTAGTTTGGGAAAAACACTTGAGATCTCTGCATGGTGGTTTTATTGGCTGGACGGCTTCTTAATCAGCTTATTTTCAGTGCCTTTATAAACTCTGCATAATTAAATGGCTCTTGGGTCATTTATACAAAGCAAAGACATTTACTGAACAATCACACTTTTTAGAAGCTGTTTTAAAGTACACTGCTGTATCTGTATCTTTAAGTTGCTTGTGGTAGCATTTCACTCTGGACACTCCTTTACTATGCTTTTACATTAGGCGGAATGGGATTATTCATATAGTGACAGTAGGTGTTTACCTGGTTTATCTGAGCTGGAAAGCACACAAAACGGCTCCAAGTATCTTTTTCGCACTTCTTTTGTATATTGTGATTGTACTTTAGCAATTTCAAAAAAGAAATGCAGGGCTGTTGTAGGTAGTTTGTGTCTTGTTACACCTGCGCTGCAAACCAGCTATTCCACATTAAAAACATGTTTTTTCTGCACCCTTGTGACAGAAGTGTGCTGATCTAACCTGTCTAAGTTGGGGATTGCTGGTGGAAGGCTAATTGTGTGCTCTCATGATTGGTAGTTAGCTTAAAATGTGTTTCTCTTTGCCCGTATTTAAGTCTTGCATTTGTGTGGTGTAGCTCTTCGCGCAGCGGCAGTTAGCAATACCCTTGTATAGATGCAAAAGCCTAGTAGCTCAGTTTTTCCCTAAAAATCTGTCAGTGAAACCCTTCTAAGCTTTTCTCCTGCCCCAGGATGAGCAGCACTGCCTTACTGATCAACCTTAACCTACACAAAGTACAGGTGCCTCTTATCTTGGTGCTACCAGCACAGTTCTGTCAAATTCACCAATTCTGTCCCCTAATAAAACATACAGTGAGAATGCTATTATCCCATCATCTCTCAGCCTGATAGAAACTGGCATCCAGAAGCAATATAGCAACTGTCTCATGTATACTGACAACCACTACTATTGAAACAAGCAAATACTTCATGAGAGAGATGTAGTTACACTATGGAATTGGAGGCAAAGACAAAATGAATGGCAAACAGATTGTTGGCACATATGCACACAAACACACACACACCTCACACTAAAGAAAGGCACGACACACAAACCCATATATGCGGAGGTACTCACTAATAACTTAAACGATCAGAGGCCTCCCAAATGGAATTCACTTATACACATAACAATATAAGAAAAACAACACACACACACACACACACACACACACACACACACACACACACACACACACACACACACACACACACACACACACACACCAGTGTCTCAACAAATAAGCCCATAAGGAGTAACACCACAAAATCTAATGTATTGGTCATAGGTGACTTCATTGTGATGCACACGGATATTTCCCTCACCAGGATGGATAAGGAGAGGTTCCCATTAGCTGCCTGTCAGGTGCTAGGATTAGTCATGTCACACAAGCACTCAAGTCACTCAACCACAAGTACCAGTATGACTCTGTCATAGTCCATTTGGGGGTGAATGACTTGAGATGTACCTCACTGGACTGTATGAAGAGAGACATGACTGAGCTCTCAGATTGTGTGCCACAGGCAGGTATAAGTCTAGCCTTAAGCAGCACTCTACCTTCTCCAAGGATGATGCTACAATACAAACAAAAAATGATGACATTTAACAATATGTTTAGCTTCTGGTGTCAGTCCAAGGGGATCTAATATACGTCAGCCTGGGAAGACAGTCGATAGGCCATGCGGCTTTGCCAAAGATGGTCTGCACCTGTCTCCTCTAGGCTTTCTGATACTGGCAAAGGCATTAGCCAACCCTATTGCGCCTTTTTTAGGCAGTGTCAAAATAACCAACCTCCCAACATAAAATTCTCTCTAGATACACTCAGCATACTGCTGTTTAATGTTAGGTGTCTAAACAAGAAGCTGCAATCCCTGAAAGCACTTCTTATTTTGGAAGAAAGGCATAGAAAGCATCAGTGCAGTGCAAGGGCTACAAACGCCTTCCATACATTCAGACCACAAATTGAGCATGAAAGAACCAGAGGAGGAGGTGTGTCCATCTTCAATAAGGATATGTACATTTCCAGACTGGTCAAACAGTATGACACTCGAGCTACTCCATGTCCAATTAACTACAGGCAAAGCCCCCTACCACATCATGGCCAGCTACAGGTACCCCACCATACAACAGGAAAAGCAAACCACATACATGGACTTACTGGAGTCAGTTGCCATACAGCCCAACACCTTACTCATGGGTGATTGTAATTATCCTACCCTCAACTGGGAAACCCACATGACCACAAACATGCTGCCTCAGAGGTTCTTGGCTTTGTCAATGCAAATGCTCTGGGACAGCTAGTTAGCACATGCATAAGAGGCTCAAATGTACTAGATATAGTATTCACCAACATGATTGAGCATTGCACTCACCGTGTGACTTTGTTCCTGGTAAGATCTGACCATAAATCGATCTCGTTCGATGTAATTATAAGACCAGATACCCCAACAGACTCAAAAATGCTCAAGAATTTTTCTAAGACAAATTTATCTCCTACTAAGTGATGATATAAGAAGTTTCAAAGGGGTCTATATTACATCACAGAACACTTAAAGCGAATAGTGATTAATCAAACCTATGTAAGCGAAAACTTACAATGTCGAATTGTCAGAACAGCAATTTTTTTCCAAGGGAAAAAAAATCGCTTCTCCAACAAAAACAAGAAAACACTTTAAACATTACATTAAGTGCCCCCCATTTAAATATACCAACTCCGAGATCGCACTAAAGTGCCGAAAACGGCAAAGTAACGAAGCGGCCAAACAAATTCTTTCCCAGGGAAAGAATTCACTTAAAAGCCGCTTCAATATTTTGCCTAGTCAGTCTTTTAGGTTTGACCAAGACGCATTCAAAAGAATGCGTCTTCGGTCTTGTAATAGGAACCCGTTTCAAAGCCCCCTTGAATGCAGATAACACTGACTTCTATGCAGAGGTGTACAACAATGCCCTATATAACCACATAAGCAGTAGTCCAGTATCAGATGTACCTGACCGGAATAAAAACAGGTCTTGAAGCAAAAAACAAACCACCCTCGTGGACCACTGGTATAAACAGGCTATACAACAACCGAAAGAAACTAATGTCCAAGAACAAGAGGCAACTGGCTTAGCAGAAGAAGAAATCACTCTTCTAACTTAAACATACAAATCAGAGTTCTTATCAAGTCCTCCAAAGCTAATTACGAAGCAAAAAAGCAAAAATAGCCTACCTAGCTAAGGATAATCACAAGGTATTCTTTAACTATGTCCAGAATCTAAAAAGGAATATCCAACTATGCCCTGAACTGGCTGTGGATGGCACCACCCATAATGAACCAAAGGTAATAACCAACCGGGCAGCTGACAGAGTTGGAGAAAAATTCAACCCCATACCCTCCAGTCATCCAGTAAAGTACACCTGCCACCATTCCTCAGCTTATTATATAGAGAGAGCATGTCATCTTGGCACTCACCAAGGCCAAAAACACGGCATCACTAGGACCAGAAAGCATCCCAGGTTGCCTTTTAAACAACTTAAAACATGACCTAACAGACCCACTTGGTTCCTTATTTAACCACAGTCTGAGAACTGGCTATGTTATGGCAGAATGGCGGGTAACAACAGTAATCCCTCTGCACAAAGAGGGACCATCAAACTACCCTGGGAATTATAGGGCCATAAGCTTGAGTAGCATCATCTGCAAGTCCATGGAAAGAATCATTATGAACTTTATTAACAAGGACATAGGTAATCTCCACACTCTGAACCCAACCCAAATTGGATTCGTTAAAGGTAGATCATGCCTGTTAAACATGGTCGACTTCTTCGAGAAAGTCACCAAAGCCCTGGACAAGGTAAACACAGTGCATACCACCTATCTTGAATTAGCCAAGGCATTTGATACAATCCTCCACTCGGGTATTATAGAGAAGAAAATCTCCCAATTGGGAATTAACCCCTACATTACCAGTGGGGTAGCCAACTGGATCACCAACAGAACACATCCTGTTAAAGTGGATGACTTCACTTCTAGAAAAAGACCAGTCACTAGTGGCATACCACAGGGTTCTGTGTCACGCCCCTTACTGTTCAGAATTTATTTCTCAGAAGTCCAAGCAAACTTGAAAAGCCTATGGCTGACCAAGTTTATTGATGACTGCAAATTGGGAGCATTCATCGAGTCCCTCAATGATGTCAATATACTGCAGACAGGGTTAAGGCAAACAAGCAATTGGTGCCACACCCACGGATTAAAGCTAAATGTAAAACAAATGCATTATTATTCCCTTTGGGAAAGCTGACATCCCGGATAATTATATTATAGACAACACTCCCCTGAAGTGTAGACCCAGTGATATATGATCTGGTTCACAACAATTTGAACTTTGACCACCACGTATCCACACAGATCTCTATCAGTTAACAGAGTTTCCAAAAACTCGAACTTCATACGGTTGCTTCAACAAAGTATTAGTTTAAGGGTGTGCACATACAACAAAGTATTAGTTTAAGGCTGTGCACACTTCTGCAACCAGCGTATTGTACGTTTTTTATTTTTTATATTTTTTCCCCTAACAGATTTGTTTTCAATTGAATTGTACAGGTTATAGGTCACATTAAAGGTGGGAAAAGTTTTGAAAGGATTTTATTGTGGTCTCATTTTTTTATCACAAAACCTGGCATTTTAACAGGGGTGTATGAACTTTTTATATCCACTGTATGTATATATGTATATGGATTCACTTTATAATCCTGAAATACTGAAATCTCGAATTTCATTATCTAGAGACTATAAAGCCGAAAATTCACAACATCGAAACCCCAAAAGAGCAAAATTCAAAATCGTGACTTTTAAATACACACTCCACCACACAAACATATATATATATATACACCTTCCTCCCCACACTACAACAAACCAACAAAACACACACAAACACAACAGAAATACACACACCTACCCTACATATAAGCATGGGGGCAAACCACCCTGCACTGCCCCACACCCCCGCTACTTACATATACCAACTCCAAGGTCGGATTAAAAAGAGAAAGACACTAAACCTACCACTACATACTCTATATTCCCCTTGCACAAACACACATCACATACGTACAAACACCACCACTCTCAACACTTACACACACTCTTACCTATCTACCCTAACCTACACCCAAAAAGTACAGTTGTGTACACTTACCATAAATGTAGATGTTTGAGTGTATTCACTGTTGCAGTCATCACCTGTGGGATATCCCTGCTGTGGTAGTCCTCGGCTGGTCCGAATACCAGAGTCAATGTTTTTCTGCGTCGGCTGCTGTCACTTGTTGACTAACATCAGGTCGTCAGTGCTATAAAGCAAGGCAGCCAACGCCTTTACATCAGTTTTTCTTGCCCTAACCAGTCAGAAGCCCAAGTAAATATGGTAAAGTGGTCCTGGTGGCTAAAAGCCACTGTGAGAAGATTATGTCTCCCTAAAGAAAAAAGATATAAGGCGGAAGGAGGGAGGGAAACCAGGACTGCAATACTGAATACACTTGAACATCTACATTTATGGTAAGTGTACACAACTGTACTATGTTCTTCATGTTTCACTGCTGCAGTCATCACCTGTGGGATTTTTCCCACAGCTGAGGAGAGGGGTGGTAGGATTAGTAAGAGACCTAGGCATGGGTCAACATGCCTTGCAGAACAGCAAAGGCAAACCCTGCCCTAGCCTTAGGAAAAAAAGAGGTAGGTGGTAATGCTTGTAAAGGTATGGACAGAAGTCCAGGTGGGAACCTCTCGGAGGAATGCTGTGGAAGTGTAGGCTGCCCTAGTGGAATGGGTTTGAATAGACTTGGGGGGGGGGGTCCCATGTAATCTGTAGCAGAAATGGATACAGTGTGATATCCATTTGGAAATGGTTTGCTTGGAAATGGGCTTCTCCTCTGCCCCTGAGGCAAAGCTGACAAGTAGTTGGTCTGTTTTCCTGAAAGGTTTAGTACGGTCTAGATAGTATCTGAGCTGTCTGTGCATGTCTAGTGAGTGTAAAATTTTTCCCCTTGTTTTGAGGGTTAGGAAAGAAGGTGGGTAGATGTATGGCCTGGTTGAGAGTCACATTAGATACCACCTTGGGCATAAAGGAGGGATTAGTCCTCAGGGACACCCTGTCTGCATGGAAAATGATGAAGGGTTCAATGGCCATCAGAGCCTGCAGTTCTGAAACCTTTCTGGCTGAGGTGTTAGCTAGGAGAAAAGCAGTCTTCCAGGAGAGGTATCTTAGTTCTGCTGAAGCAGCAGATTCAAAGTGTGATAAGGTTAGTTTTTCCAAAACATAATTCAGGTCCCAGGCTGGCGTGGGTGGCCTTCTGGGAGATCTGAAATTAAAAGCCCCTCTGAGGAATTGTTTAATCAAAGGATGGGAGAACAGGGGTTGATCTGTATCAAAATGAGCGGAAATGGCTGAAGGATGGATTTTAATAGAGAAGAAAGAGACACCACTATTAAGTAGCTCCACTAGGCAGTTCCGGAGAAGAAGGATGGAAGGTTGTGAGGTACTACGCCCCCCCCCGGACTGGCTCCAGGAGCAGAATCTTTTCAATTTTCCTGCATAAGATTTTCTGGTGCTCTGCCTTCTGGCCTCTGTGAGAATGTTTGCTTAACAGGGGCCCCTTGTTTGCCTTTAGAGTTTTCGCCATGCTGATAGTTCGAGAGTCTGCAAGTGTGGGTGCAGCATTCCCCTGCCCACTTGATTCAAGAGGTCTGAGATCAGGGGAAGCTGCCTAGGAGGCTGCAAGGTCAGGCTGCACAGTAAAGGGTACGAATGTTGTCTGGGCCAATCTGGAGCAATGAGGATGGCCTTAGGTCTCTCCCTCCCTTATTTTGATCAGTACCTTGGCAATAAGAGGCACAGGAGGGAATGCATACACAAAGAGGGTGTTCCATGGAAAGGTCAAGGCATCCACCTTCCACGCTAGGTGGTGATACTCTCTGGTACAGAATTTTTTCAGCTAATGGTTGAGATGTGAAGCAAAGAGATCCACCTCCGGAGTCCCCCACTCCCGAGTGATTTGTAAAGATTTTTCTGTAGAGCTGCCATTTGTGGGGGTCCAGTAAGTTTCTGGTTAAGTGGTCTGCCAGGGTGTCGTTGATCCCTGGTAGGTATTGGGCTATTAGGTGTAATCCCATGGAAGAGCCTGTCAGCCAGAAATCATGGTTAGCCTGCACAGAGGGAAAGATTGGGTCCCTCCTGGTTTGTTGCCCTTGGGTGCACCTGCCTTCTAGGTGAGCGCCCCAAGCAATGTCTGAGGAGTCAGTGGTAAAGGTCTACAAGGGCGAGCGGAGGGTGAAGGAAAGACCCTTGTTCTTGGCACAGGCCCCTGCCCACAAGAGAAACTCGGCCCTTATACAGGTGATCAGAGGAAGAAAGGTCTCTAGAGGTTGAGAGCGCTGACACCAAAGGTTCTTTAGATACCACTGAAGTTTTCTCATGTGAAGCCTGGCCAGACAAATTAGAAGGAAGCAAGATGCCATGTACCACAAGGCTTGCAGGAACTTCCTCACAGTGAGGTGACATCTGGAAGCCAGCTTGGTAAAACAGAGAGGCAGGAAGTTCTTCTTTTCAGAGGATAAAAAGGCCATTTGGGATGCTGTGTCCAGCAGTGCTCCCAAGAAATGATCTTCCTGGAGGGTGTTTGCTATGATTTCTTCTCGTTGCTGGTGTACCCTAAGGAGGTTAGGAATGTTTTGACAAAGAGGAGGTCCTTGAGTAGCTTTTCTCTGCACTCTGCCTGAATAAGGCAGTCATCCAGATAAGGGTAAATCTGTACATTTTTCGGTCTGCAAAAGGCTATGGCCAGGGCTAAGCATTTGGTAAATACCCTCAGAGCAGTAGATAAGCCAAAGGGCAGCGTAGAGAATTGAAAGTGCCATGAGCCTGCTCTGAAGCAAAGGAATTTCCTGCAGGATTCCCTTATGGGAATGTGGAAGTAGGCATCTTTTAGATCTAGGGTAATTAACCAGGCATTTGTTGTCAGCATAGGCAGCAGTTGCTGCAAAGTTAGCATTTTGAATTTGGCGACCACCAGGGAGGTGTTCAGAATGCATAGATCCAGGATGGGGCACCAAGTGCCCTCTTTTCTGGGAACAAGGAATAGTCTGGAATAAAAGCCTTTTACTGTTTGATCTGGGGGGATAGGTTCTACTGCCCCCTGGGATACGAGAGTTTGGACTTGTTTCAATGCCTCTGCCTACTGATTTGGAGGCAAGTCGGGGTACCCTCTTGGAATTGCGAGCTCATAGGAAAATTAGTATCCCTGAAAAATTATCTTTAAGACCCACTGGTCCTTTGTTACAGAAAGCCAATTTTCTTTGCACAGGAAGAGCCTTCCTCCTAGTTTTTGGTGAGTGAAAAGAGCGCAGAGGGGGGAGAGGGAGTCATTGAGAGTTGTTGCCATAGCTGGATGGCATAGAACTCCATGCCTTTGGAGGAGAAGTGGTCCACTGTTTGGTTCTCTGCTGTCCCTAGGATAGGAGCCTAGGCAGTTTGTCCCTGCGGGTTTTACCTTGCCCCTTGCCTCTTAGGTGTAGCAAAGGACCAGTGTTTTGAGGGAAAATTCCTTCAGAACCTAAGAGGTTGTACCTGAAATAAATCTGTTACTGTTTGCATAGATTTTGCTTTGTCTTACATCTTTTTAAGCACCTCTTCTGCTTTTACTCCAAATAAGGAGTCCTTATCCAAAGGTGCATCGATTAATTTAGATTTGACATGATCAGGGAGAGGTTGTTCCTTCAATCATGCATGTCTCCTAATGACAGATCCTGAGACTGCTGCCCTACTTGAGGCTTCTGGAGCATTATATCCACAGTGTAGAGAGTGTTTGGCCACTTGACAAGCAGAGTGCAGTAAACCTGCTAACTATTTCAAATTGGCACAGTCAGGAAAGGTTGAAATCTTCTGCTTTAAAATGTCTAAAGTGTGTTGTTGATATTTTAACATGTGGAACTGACAGCTGAGTGCTCTGATAGCCAAGGTTACAGAGGTATATACTTTTTTACCCTATCTGTCCAGAGCTCTGGAATCCCTATCAGAAGGAATAAGATTCTTTGCAGAACTAGCCTTAGCTCATTTTGGTCACTGTGTAATGACCTCTGGGTCTGAAGCAGGATTTCTGTACAGGTATTTGTGAGACTCCGGTACTATGTAATACCTGTCAGGTTTACTGGGAGCTGGTGGGAGGGCATCAGGAACTAAGCTGGATTCATGGAAGGCATCATCCAATCATCCACAACCTCTAAGACCGGGGGAATAGCCAAGGGTCTTTGTTGACGCAGGTCTAGAAACTCTTAGTCTTTTCTTAGACTAAGAGAAGTCCTGGGATTCCCAGTGGAAATGTTCCCTGAGGGTGTGAATGGTTTCCCCATAGGAAAGATCTTCTGGTGGAGAAGCAGAAGGAATGGATTCCTCTGCATATGAATCATCATAAGCAGTCAGAGGTTGCTGTTCCTCTTCAAAATCTGAATAATCAGACTCCTCAG